>NC_066364.1:44812108-45074608 GCF_013377495.2 Cygnus atratus
AAGTTCCCTTAAAAGCAAATAAATTCTAAGAAAAAAGTGCATAAGGATTTCATTGGGGCTATAAAGGACTCCAGCAGTTAAAATATAAAATATTAATATGTTGGCTGAAGAGCTAGTTTCATGAATATTTTATTGCTCAACCTTATTTCCTTTTGTGTCTCTTAATTTTTTCTTAACTTAAAATAACATTTAAAACTGTCTTTTAAGGGTCAACCTTTTTTTTCTCTTCCTGGTTGTTTCTTATTTATTTATTTACTTGGTTACTGCCAAAAGAAGCACTTAGAAGTCTGTGAAGAAGTGAGTGTTCTCTTTTTTTTTTTTTCCTGTGCACTCCTGACCTTCCTTTCTGTCATCCAGCAAACTTCTCCCCTGACAAGCATCAATCTGAGGCTAGTTGTTACATGTAAAAACAAACCAAAAAAATATTGAAACAAAAACTAAAGAAATTGTATTCTGCTTATTTTTAAGGTTACCTGCTCAAAACCAAAAAAAGATATTTTCAGTTGCTTGCCATTTGAGTTAATATGTGCTATATTGAATGTCTGTCTCTGGAAGACTACTTTCTGAAAAGTTCAGCCAGGAATGGTTTAGTCAATTAAACTAATGAGGCTTGAGAGTATAGGTAATATTATGATTGTTCTTTATATTGACCCCTCTTATTTGCATGTGTCTTGCATACTGATTCTTTTGAACAGGAATCTGAAACTATCATGGGGCATTGCTTTTATCACTTCCATGAAAATCTGTATGACCTTGATTAGAGCATGTAATTTTAGGAAAAAAATCACAGCCCACATCTACTCAGCAGGAAAATCTTTGTTTTAGTTGCTGTTATTTCCCTAAACACTATCATTTTTGGGCATCATTAAGTTTCTCTGAGGTCATTGATGATTAATATATGCAGTCCTTTTGCAGACTGAATAAATTCAGTCCTCATGCCAAAGGTGCAAACTCTCAGGGAAAGGGTTGACTTTGATTGTAATACTGTATCCTGTCAGCAACAAAAGCCTATCTCTTATGTCCTCAGTAATGTTCTTTCTCCTGCCCTTTTTCTATAAATTTCAAACAAGATGGAGAAGAAAGATACATATTTTAATACAGGGTAGAGATGATGTGACTGTCATGGTATATCAAAACAATAATAACTATCGTATGGGGAAAGCAGTCCCGTGGGTGACTTTGGTCAGCTTTGCTCTCTATCTTCTTTCTTATTTCTGCTGCTTTCTTTGTTTTCCATGAAGGAATGTACATTTCATCTTCACTGACATTTTTAAATCAGGTGGTGACTTTTAGTTTTCAACTCAGTCCACATGTTTTTTCAGTGACCTCACGAGTGTTCTTGACTTCTTCATCAAACAGTAGATGTCCCAGTCCCACCTAAAGGTCACAGTCAGTATGGAGTTATATCAGAACAAAACATTAGTACATTTGTAATATTTTTTTTCTTTGACAGACTACTAAACAGCTGAAAGCAAAAATGGCAATCTATTTGATTGTAAAGGAGATGGGCAAAGGGTTCAAGCTTCTAGTGTAAGTGACTTTTGAACCTGCTGTTCTCTCTGTCATATTAAGTAATGTATTATCTTCCTCCTTCAACAAACTTACAATCTCAGTTAATGTATGGGAAACACTGACACAGTTTGCTTGCAACATTAGCTTTACAATGACAGGTTTAAGTTTTGGAAATTCAAATCTTTATCTGTCTAAGGAAAAGGACTTGTATTTATAGCTTCAATTCATTACTACATTTTCAGCATATATTCTAAGATATAAATTAAGTCCCAGACAGTATCAATATGGAAACCTTTCAGGAGACCTTCAGACTGAAGACTTTCACAACATTAATGATTACCTTTCTTAAGATCAGTTAAACGGTTTTCCAATTAGATTTAGTCAGAAACCCTAGAGTGAAGTCTGTTATTTCGAAGAAAGTCACGCTGCTTCTAGTCTTGCTTCCAGGCTAATGATGCCTAAATACATGCACAGAATAATTTAGATTGGAAGGGATTTCTGGAGTTCTTTTGGTCCAACCTCCATCTCAAGTCAGGCCAACCTTGAGCAGGTAGACTGGGGTCTTGTCCAGTTGAGTTTTGAATATCTCCAAGTATTTCACAACCTCTGGAAAACTGGTACCAGGGTTAGTGAAAGTGACTGGGAAGATTCTTTTATGAGAATCAACTCAGAGTTTCACTTGTTGCAACTTATGCCTATTGCTTCTTGTCCTGTCACTTTACACCTCCAAGAATCTGGCTTTGTTTCCTCTGTGCTTTCCCATTGGTTTGTTAAAGACTGCAATAAGGTCTTTATTCACAGTATCAAACTCGCTAAAAAACTGTGGTGTGGATATTAAACCTGTGACCTGTGATTTTAAGACAATATATGTTTTAAAATAGTCTTTACTGGGAATAAATGTATTCCTAAACTAGCAAAAGATTAGGTCTCTCTCTCTCTCTCTCTCTCTCTCTTTTTTTTTTTTTTTTGGCATGTGTGTCTTAATAGGAATCAACAGTTGTTCTCTTCACATTTTAAACTACTACATCCTTAGATTTCATGCATGTATTTTCTTATTACATGTTTATAAGGACACAAACTAGCTGCAAACAGCCCTCAGTGACTCCTAGAAGCCTTAAAATAGATATGCTCTTCAACACTATTGATAAAGTGGAAAGTTGGATACAATTGTAAGGGGCTGTCTTGTTCGTAGTATACTGTGCTGGCATAATACACATTTTTCCATATGGTGAGGCAGGACTCTTCCAGTCATTATATTCTCTCATTCAAATTCTGCCTGCTGCAGGAAATTAGCACTGTTCACACTTGTTTAGGCTTAATAAAAATAATTTTTGCTAAAGCACAGGGATAAGGTCACCATCTGCCACATGAAAATGCCAATTTCAAATGAGCAGCAGTCAAAAGAGAATGTCTTTCATTTTTCAACACTTTCAGAATAAACTTAATAGAAGAAATCTTAATTGATTCTGACACCTATCAGACCACAGGATAACATTAACATATCAGATTTTCAGATCTTCTGCTCTAATTGCAGATGTGTACTTTCAAGGAACATTTTATTATAGTGTCATGAGTATTTCATGGACTACATTACTGTTTTCAGCATTTCTCACATTTGGGAATATCTGACTATATACAGTACACATTTGAGAACCCTTCCTTAAGTATGAAGGCAATAGATCAAATTCATACCTAAGTCCAGTGATTCACCCCTCAGTTTTGATTTTTATTGGTTATTTTAAAATATCTGACCCCGAGAAGTATGTTCTGAAATATTTAAATAAAAAAAAAGTCTTTTACACATTTGTAACCTTTATCATAACCATTTAATTGTAGCAAAATCAAGTATTTATATGCATCATTATGTTATTCTCCTAAAACAGATCTCAAAGAAAATTATGCTTTTTTTGAGTTATAAAGAGCATTTATTCAGACTGCATATATAACACATAATTAATGACTGCAGGATGAATGATTGAAAATGACCTTATCATGACCTGAGTGTTATGTTAATAAAGGAGATTAAAAAATGCAACTCTATCTGAGAAATTTAAGAGCTCTCTTACTTAAATTTGGAAACATCTGCTTTCCAAAACTATATTCAAAGATTTGTAGTCTTTCAAAAGAGTAAAACAAAACCTACATTTGATTATATTTTTAATTCTCCTTAGTCTGCAAATTGTCTAGTCATTATAAGATTGTTTACTCATATATGTATATTCAATGATTAGTACTGTAGTCATTTGTTATATATTGATTTATATATGTATATATATAGTTATCTTTTCATGTTTATAAAAACCAAGTAACCCAAGAATGAAGAGTAACAAAAAACTTAATCATTGACTGGTTTCTACTTTTACAACACACAAAAGAATCCCAAAGTTATGGGCTGAGAACAGAGTGAGAATGCTGATTTGGTAGCTGAAGGGATAAAAGTTACTTATCACAGCTACAGAAACAAATAGTGGACAAAAGAAAGTTGGGATAGGTTATTTCCACCCTACTTGACAAATAAAATATATATTTTTGTTTGACATGTATCCTAGCATGAACTAAATGTTGTGTGATTTTCTGCTTCCCTCAGTCACTGTTGTTTTTGGCTCTATTCAGAAATTGAATGCTGACCTCTAACAATTTCCAAAAAATTATCCAGAGAGGTTTATGAGCTGGATGTTTGCTTTGCTCTCACTGCAGTTTTTGGATTGGGTGACTGTAAGCATAAGTTGCCCTTTATCTCAAATGTGAGTAGCTCATTTCTTTATTGACGGCCCTAGTATTGCAGCTGCTGCAAAGTCAACTTCATTTGCTTCAGATTGATATTCAGCAGATATTCCAGATGACCTCATGGTTTACTTCCTAGGTGCCATTCTGTTAAAAACAAAAAGCATATTGCTTTTTTTGCATATTGCTGACTATACCAATGTAAAAGTTACAATGGTGATCAGTTTCCAAGTGAGTGTGCTTCAGCCACTGCTTTTGGTCTGTTCATTACTAAATAGCCACTTGTCATCTGTACACTTGACTCTTAGACAGTGTTTCTTAACCTTGTAACACGTTTTTTTCTCTCTCCCTCCTCTTTCTCTTCTGAGGAGATGCTTTTATATGCGAGATTCTATTTCCATACTGTTCAATTCCTCCATTAAATATAAGGGGGATATAAATCCCAGAAGAGACAATAAGGGAGAAGTGTGCATTGATTTTCTTCTATCATATTTTAAAGACATCTGCAGATTTTTTCATTTATAGGAGAGGCCTTTTAAGCCTGTGACCAAGATTGCACTTGAAATCATGTTCAGGCAGCTTGAATTAAAGCCTAGATCTTAAGTGAACTTCTTGGTATGACTTGGGTAAAGAAAAACGAGCAAGGATGCATTACTGTTCATATACTACATACACAAATGCATGACTCTGTATTCCCTACCTATCATATAGACGGGTCAGGTATGAAATTAATCATGTGCATACAATCTTCTCTTGTGGTAATGTCATGTAACTGGTGGCAGGTGTGCCAAAGGACAAATGGGATTTTAGGTTTCCCATATTTTGTCTTCTTGTATGGGTATACAACCACCATATGATGTAGTAGATAAACCGAGCTGAGTCAAAAGATACACCATGGGTAGGGACACTCATAGTCCCTGCTCTTAATAAGGAAAAGCACAAAAGTACCATAGAAAGTGTTACTTTTAATGAACAAGACCTAAATAAAAGCAATTTTATTATGATGTTTCAATGTAATAAAATACTAAAAAAAAACCAAGCCTAGAAGACTTGGAAATTAAGAAGTTGAGGAAACTAACATGTATGTTTGTATTATTAACATTTCTCTCATTTCCTGTTTAGAACAGTTCTGTGACACTTTAGAAGCCGTTAGACTGGCATTGTAGTCACCTATGGAAAGTAGATTCAGTCTTCTTCAGTCACATCAGCAGCTAATATAAGTTACATTTTACAAGCATCTATACTCCAGAGAAGAAAAATTCTTCAGTAGAATGGACTAAATTTTCTACCTGGCTCGTGTTTGTGATATAGTCAGCAGCAACCACTAGTGGGAGGCACACAATGCTGCTGCTCACAGGAGCAACAAAGCACCCTTGTGTAATGTAATGAAATCCTTCCCCAGGTTAGCATTACTCCAGTAACAGACGGCAAACTCGATTTAGTCTCTGCTCCTATTCACAATAACTGCTCCTATTTCTTCCAGCTGTGCAAAGCGTGGCCATAGCCACATATGAATGACAGTGTTATGTGATAGTGTATTGTTTCATTTTGTTCAGCTGTGGCTGAAGTCATTCCAGTTTACTTCTGGTTCAAGTTCAGCAACACTTCAAAATGGCAACTTCTTCTCCCTTAAATAAACAAAAAAATAAATACGTAGAAATTACAGCTTGAAACAATTTCCATTTGGGGAAGAAATAGGTTTGCTTCAGCTGCCTGTTCGTGCTTGTGCATTGAAGAGGGATCTAGTGTATTTTTTACTCAAGAATATGGGTAGTGCTGTCAAGATTAAACCCTTTTCAGCCTATCTTCCTTAACCTCCACATACACATCCACTGAAGTAAATTAGAGCAGGGTTTCATCCTAAAAATAGAAATAGTGACATTTGTACAGCACTACTTTTGCTTCTGCTAAAAAAAAAAAAACAACACTCTTTAAGTGGTATTGTTCTACACTTAGTGGCTTTTACTTCCATAACAAATACTTTACTTTTATAAATAAATATATTAACTGCTAATCTTGCAATTAAAGACCAAATTAAGGTCTGAAAAGTTCTGTTTCTGCCTTGTACTGTCATCAGAATAAAAAAGAGTGAATGTTAAATTAACATTTCAGTTGCATCCTCAGTAACACAGCTCTACTGTTTGCAATACATGATATAAGAGTGGTTGTTGAGTGTCATTTTGCATCTTTTCCTTCTGAGGGCTGTGTGGGGCTAGTAGAAGTCTGTTTTCTCTTCTTTCTTTAAAAAAAAAAAAGAACAAAACAAAAATCAAAATCAACCAAAAACAAAACAACAACAAAAAAGGCACAGCTGTGTCTTTCTCGGTTTCTTAAAAGAGATATAGTATTATTAAAGAATAAGAGACATTACTGGGCAGTGATCTATTACAGAGACTATCAAGATAACTGGAGAACATATGTTGACCATTCCTATCGTTTTCTGGTCACATGGTCCATTAAAATTAGGTCTTGGTATGAGTTGAGAATCCTGTATCATTCACACAAAAGCCAGAGGAATACATTTTGCCTTTTGTAATGGGAGTCTTTCATGAGACTCTTTGTAAATCAGTTTAGGTTTTTATTTGGTGGGTGTGAGTAATCTATTACCTTAATATTAGTGTGCTTATATATGGATCTTAGATTTGGACATGCTCACATGAAACAGGTTTATGAATTCCTTTCAGGGAGCTAGAAAACAGTAATTGTTTAAAGAGACCATGCTGGAGCCAGTCATGGACAATATGTTTACTACCAGAGATCTCTCACTAAGCTTAAATCTACTTAAGACTTATATCTATTTTTATTTTTATTTTATATCTTTAAACCTAAAATCCTCTCTTGACAGGGATTTGTACTACAGTCTTTAAAATCTATATATTTGTCTGTATCTGTCAAAATCATATGATACTTAAACCTGCATGTATGCAGTTATTTTTCTCTCTACACAATTTTGTGTGAAATAGTAGAAAATACTAGTTGAAATTTAATACTATATTCTAAGGAAACATTACAAACTCCTGAAGTTCTTGTAAACAGGTCTGAATAACACTAATGATCAACTGCTTAATATAAATGTGCCTAGAATTAAAACAGAGTTCAAACTTGAATGTTGCAATTTAAAACTCAAATATGAGTTAAACATACAGTGTTAAACAAATGTGTGGAAAAAAAAAAGGAATACATAGTAATGTAGGATCCTCTGAAGGATTTTCTACCTTTTTTAAAGTGATCTGTGAAACTGGTTAAATTTGAAGGTTAAGAATGTACCTTCTTCACATATGGCCCTACTCTCTGTAGCCTCAATTTCTGACCTTGATATAATGTAATTAAAAGAAAAATAAAAATTAACGATACACTGTTAGCTTAAATGGTTTTCTGAAACTGTAAAGAGTTGTTATAAGGAGTTGAAATAAACACAAAATAGGCTTAGAATACAGCATATAATCAGGTGTTAAATAAACTTGTTTCTTGAACAAGAACCTAATTTCAGGCAGGTCAAGGCATTTACCTTAAAAATCTGAATATGATTATACTTTCTTATCCTTCTCTGGCAGACAAGTAAAGATTTTAAGGAGCCTTATTTATACTAAATTCTCTTGTTTTTCTGCAAAGGGACCTAAAAATGGACAACTGTACTTTTCTCCACTGTAATATTTTCTCCATATTTCCAGAGTGGTTGAACAAGCACTTTTGTGTAGAAAAAATATAAAAGTGTAATAATAAGAAAGATTGTCCAGTAAAGCCCAACCACTGCTATAGTTCATAAAAAAATGGAGCTTTGATCTAAAAATAAATCACTTTCAATTACTTGTGTTATGTAGTAGAGGTCCATCTCTGCTGTCTTGTTAGTTTCTCACCAGGGAAATCATGAGTGTTGGCTTTTCACCTCTGTTTTAGCAAGGTAGTTTTATATCTTTGCTTGCTGCTAACTTCGTTTCATTGCTAGATGTACTGTAACAATAGAAATGAGGAAGAACCACAATCTCAATTTCTGCAATATACATTTAGTTCTAGATTATCATACTCTCTTTGACAAATTATTTGTTGCATTATTTAATAGTGAGAACTCTATGTATTGTTTGTATTTTAACTAAATGTAACCTAAATTCAGAATCAGTCTCTAAAGATTGAGAACAGTGTTCTGGGCTTTCATTACATTAGTACGTATGAGTCAATTAGTTGTACATTTTGGTAAATGGGTCTGTAGGGGTGCTTTTAGAGAGGAAGACTTTGTTTCAAAGTGGATTGCACAGAATAATTACTATGTTGGTATTTATTCATTTGGTTTCATATTTGTTATAGTCTGTGATATGATAACCTTTTTTTTTTTTTTTCACTTTTATTAGCTCACACAGAAAAAAAAGCTGATTTGTCAACATTAAGATAATAGTCTGACACATGTAACAGAGAAAGAATGAAATGAGTGTTTTTGTTATTCTGGGAGATGTGACGTGGTGTGATTTTGACTCTAGTTGTCAAAACAGACCTTCCAGAGATTTGACCAAGGCACAGGGATAAGTGTTCTGAATTTTAAAACAATGTCTATTGTTTTCATTTACTTAAAATGAAAACAAAGACTATCCCTGGGGGGGGGGGGGAATGTAATAAAGTAGAATTCTTTTAATTCTCAAAGGATAAGAGATGGATTCAGCTTATTCCCTTTTAGGATAAATCTAGAAACAGATGTCAGATGTTAAATATTTTTTTAATTAATGCTTGATATTGTAAGCTTTTATCTCTGTGGAACAGAAGAGAAAGCTTATGTGTATATCTGTGGAGTGAACTTGGAACAGCATACTTTCACATCCTTTCAGCACATAGTATATATATCTGAGAAAATCTTTCTAACAACTTTTTTTTTTTTTTAAGAAAAATTATGCTTTTCTATAGTCTTCCGAGAGCTCTAAATCAATGGTGACAAGAAATTTCAAATTCAAAGTAGCTTCTCCTTTCTCGTAATATTCTGATATACTGTATGACCTTCACATATCAATCAGACGAGAACCATTAAAATCAGTTAAATCCAGTCCATCTGCTAAGATTTACCTCAACTGTGTTTATATAACCTAACCTGCGAACCTCTTTTCTTTCTTTTAATATGTAAGGCAAAAGTATGCGTCTTTTCTATTGCTTTATCATTTTCAGTTTTACTGTAATTTCTTTATCAGTATGGCTCTGTCTCAGCGGAATTTGACAAAGGTTTTGAAAGAATAGAAGGTGAGCAGTTTTCTCTGGAGATCACAGATTTTGCTAAAGCTTCATACTGTAATCTTTTGATGAAATTGTAAGTCTATGATAATTGGTATAAAGCAGTTTGCTGAGTAGGAAACTGAAAAGTCAGTCAAATGAAAAAATGGAGCATGTTATAAATCTAGCTTTCTCTCACTTTGGAAAGAATGAAATAGGCTACTTTAAATGAAAAATTAATCAAACTTTGGAATCAGTGAAGATTTTTGAAACAAAAGTAATTTTAACATAACAATGTCCTTTCAAAGGTCATGCACATAACAAAGAATGTATGTCCTCAGTTAAACAGGTTAGGCTCCTGTAGTGGATACACTTCAAGTGCTAAGATTTGGTCCATTTTACTTTCTAGGTTTTATATATATTTTTGAATGCTATTGTATTGGCTGACTGTAATATACCGCATTAAGATAACATCCTGCCAATTCAACTTATCAAGAGTTCTTTAGGAATGTCTTACAGGCTCGTTAGTTTGGGATATGACAATGTTATGTTTGGACAGTGATTTTTACTCTTCAAGACCAACAGCTAAGTGTGATACTATCCTTCCACCACAGGAGTTTTAAAAGCTAAAAATGAGGAAGTGAGATTCTTCAGAACAGTAATTTGTGTGTTAATATTTATAAATGAATGTATATATATATATATAAAACCCCTCTCTCCTTGTATATATGCGTAAGTATATAAAATGTTGACATTAAAAACACTTAACCATATTCAGCCACACTGGTACTGACAGAACTCTAATTTGTTCTGGCTTGTTTTGGTAAAGCCAGGAGGAAGGTAAACTGATATTTAAGTAAAACTACAAAAGAACTGAGAAAAATACTTACTGACCATGAAAGATAGGCTACAGCTTTTTGAAAAAGAGACTCATAACCAAAGCAATCAGTTCAGAACAAGCATAAGGGAAAAATTTCTTATTATTTATATAGGAAAATAAAGAGGAAAAAATCCTGAGTATCCTCCTGTTTGAACTTCTGTACATTTTATCTAGTGACTCTTTTATAGAAGACATATGCTCCTATCGCTTCTTTCCTGTATTTTCCCTGTGTCAGACAAAGGAACTGTTACCACGCAAGGGCACTGTTCGGTGTTGTGTTTGCTTTGTAGTGCACTTATAGATAGAAGAGTGAGCAG
Organism: Cygnus atratus; assembly: GCF_013377495.2. Classification (NCBI taxonomy): domain Eukaryota; kingdom Metazoa; phylum Chordata; class Aves; order Anseriformes; family Anatidae; genus Cygnus; species Cygnus atratus. The sequence continues at coordinate 44,822,729 of NC_066364.1, forward strand.
CTGATGCCCTTTATTTCAAGGAGATGCAATCACAAAGTACTTACTTGACACAACTAGCTTGTCTGAGATTATCGTTTCTGGCAGTTTGGTAGCCTCATATCCCCACCTTCAGTTCCTAACTTTGTAAACTCCTCTCCATTGTGCTAATCCTGAACTCTGCCTGTCCCTGCTCCCAGTGGGCTGATGCAGCTTGCCAAGCCAGCAGTTTTAGGTTTTAATCTTGTTGGTTTTCTGATAATTAGTGAATTAAATGGGCTCACTGAAGAACCAAACAAGTGCTAGAGACACTGGCACATAAGATTTGGGAGCCTAGATGAAGAGACTGGGCTAGATGAATAAGGAGGAGCAGGACTCCAGATGCCTTCTGGCAGCAGCAAATTATTAATTCTTAGCCCACTTCAATTTGTGCTCTCTCTCCCCCAAACAATTTATTGCATCCTTAGGTGCCAGAGGACTCAGACTGCAGTCCAGCAGCTAAGTAACTGTTGTGGTGTCTAGAAAAATGGATCTATCATTGACAGATTATAACTTACTAAGAAATTTTTTTTTTTACTTCTGTTTACATTTGCTTAAGGCTTTGATTTTGTGAGCTTCTGTTGTTAAGAGATGTTGCTTATTGTATTATGCTCTCATTGTATGGAACACTGACCATCTATAATATAATTCAGATTCTCCAAATTATATTGCCAATATTCAGAGAGGGGAACTTCAATTTGTAATTACATGAAAAACGACCCTACCACAGGCACAAACTTTTCTATTGCTTCATGTTGGTTAACATGATAGGACAAAAAGTTTCTGATGTGTTCTGCTGAGCACAGTAAAATCCTTTGCAACGAAAACATTTTACCAAGCTTTCACCAAGCTTGTGCTTTTTTAATTTACTGTATTATATACAAGGCTTACTAATCTCATTTGTAAGCAGTATAACATGGGGACATACTGAGATCTTGTATGTATAAAAAGAGAAGTAGCTCCATGTAAAATGTGTGGATGTGACCTGATAAGTCAGGAGAATGTGGAAACTCCTCTTAAGCTTACAGAGCACAGCATAAATAAATGAATAACATATCAAGTTTCAGATGTTCGAATCTGGTGATTAGGAAAAGATTATTCCATGTTTTTGACAAGGTTAAACCTACAGAGCCAGCTAAGGCCTTTGCAACATGTTATGCTAGGCAACCACAGAAGAAGCTGTCTGCCTCCAAGTACATAGGAAAATGAAGTATAGGGTAAGAAGTAAAGCACAGGTAAAATGATGCAGATCAAACATGTAAGACAGTGGCAAAGATGAAATTGGACATGGGGTATTTGACATCCAGTTTTTGTTCTGATAACTGGTCTAAATTATCACTGGAATAGTGTTGTGGAGAACAAATATATTCTCAAAACGCAATTCACTTCATATTTTCAGCCTTGGAAAAGTAATTTGGCTAATATTATTTTAGGAAAAAAAGAAAGTAAAAATAAAAATATCAATAATGTTGGGGCAAAAAAAAGCCAAATAAAGATAGAAGTTTAGGGATTGCTAATACGACTTCCTACTTTTTCTTTTTTTTAGCAACAAAATTTCTCTAGCTTATTTTTTCACCAATACAAAAAATTTCTTCTAGCCATGGATACTAAGTTGACTTGTCATGGAGCAAATATATAAAGCTAAGATTAGTATAAAAACTTTAAGGAAATATGAAACATGCAGAATGTTGGGTATTATTGCCTCTTAGATTCTCTATGTCTAATAAGAGAGAGGTTTCTAACAGAAAGGTCTTAAATTTCTTAGTAGTCTTAAAATCCTTAGTAGTATTGGATGCTTTTGTTAAAATTAATGAGGTATAATTTCATGTAACTTGGAGTAAATGTATGCAGCTGGATAATCTAAATATCCTCTAGAAAGTTGTATTAACATTGTTATTTGGAGTAAATATTAAAAAAAATATATAAAATCTATTTAAAGTTAGGTAGTTAAATCCTGGTGAGCAAAGAGACCTTAATTTTCCAGGTACTGAACAACTACAACTTCCATTAACTTCATGTCACTGTTGGTGCTGTTTGTGTTCATGTGAGTGCTGAGTGTTTCTGTGCTGTTCTGTATGGCCAGCTGTTTAAGTGCGCTGCTGTCTACCTGTGTTTGTGAGTCTATTACACACACATGTTCAACCTTGCAACTGGTAAGACCTGGAGAAATGGAGCTGCAGAAGCCTTACTACTTGCTATTGTATTTAATAGTTCCTAACATATAACAACTAGTATAATAGCCTAGCTTTGAATTTTGCAGTAAAATTTTCCAGTGTGACTGGAAGGGTCACTGTGTTATAACACTTATGTCATAGCTTCTTGTTCATAAGTTTTATTTTACAATTTTTAATTTAAAAAATAAAACCCAAACATGTAATTTAGATGCTGTTTATTACGGAACCTGTTATAATACTGACTTATAAAAACATTAAACTTGTAGAAATGAGTTACTGTGAGCATAATCAAAAAGAACACCATGTCTACCATCAGAAGGCATCAAACAATGATTTGTTTGTTTATGTCAATTAAATAAAGAGCTTTGTTAACAAATACTGCTTTGAGAGGCTGAATTCAGGGGGGAAATATACCTGTAGCTTCCTAGCTCTTGCATATCCTGAAGTATTTGAATTGGAACATGTCAGTTTGCTCAGTTTCTGTGACACTTTGGATGTGCCTGGAAACCACTTTATGACTTGGAGATTTAAACTTTAGCCCTGTGTGGCGTAGTGAATTATTTAGCAGGCAGTGTGGGCTCCACAGACTTTTCTTACTCTTCCCTGTTGCCCTTCAGGCACTACTGGTCTTCTTCCATATTTTCACTTCTGTTTGTAAGTTTTGAGTAGATTTAGCTAATACGAATGAGGAAGGAACAAGATATGTGGACAATTCTGAACTGCAACGTATCTGATATCTTTGGTCAAGCAGGTGTTTTCAATACTCTCAAAAAGAGAAAAAAACAGGTTTGGGTGTTCTTTTTTCCGTGTTATGGTGTTAAGGGAGTAACCTCTAGCCACATCAGTAGGATTTTCTTTATCATCAAGTGAATTTTTTGGGAATCTTTTTTTTATAATTAACAATTACGTTTTCCTTGGCCACATCTCCCCAGGAGCTTATATGGAAGAAAAATACATATATTGTAAGCCTATGGTAAAATTATGAAAGCATCAGTAACTTGGACCTGGTTGTTATTTCAGATGAAAGATTTAGAAAGCTATTTCAGTCATTTGACCTATGGTCATTTGGTCAGTACTTAATTTGTGCTTTGGCATAGGATACAAAGAAGCACCTTTTAGATGAAGAATAAACAGATGTCAAGGCATTCAGACTGGTATATCATTAAAGGGGCTATGACAGGAAAGGTTGAGTACAAAAATGTGATTAAAATCTAGTTTAACAGCGTTTTTGGATGTTTTATTCATATGGATAGTGTTTGTTAGCACTTTTAATATTATGCACTCATTCAGAACTTTAAAAGATCTATAAAACTTCTGAGTAACTTAAAAATACAGGAAACTAATACACATTTAAGTCTATATAAGTAAAACACAATTCTCAAAACATGAACTGACTGAGAAACAAAAGCAACAAGTCTTGTGCATTGTTAAAGCTATGCAGCCAAGAACTAAACCTCAGCCTCTTCTTGCTGCCACCTTTGCACCCTCCGCAAGTTTGCAGATGACACCAAGCTGAGTGGTGCAGTCAATACAATAGAAGGAAGGAAAGACATCCAAAGGGACCTGGAAAAGCTTGAGAAGTGGGCCCATGTGAACCTAATGAGGTCCAATAAGTCCAAGTGCAGGGTGCTGTGTCTGGGTCGGGGCAGTCTCAGACATGAGTACAGACTGGGAGAAGAACTCATTGAAAGCAGCCCTGCAGGGAAGGACTTGAGGGTTCTGATGGACAAAAAGCTTGACACAAGCCAGCAGTGCACTCTTCCAGCCCAGAAGGCCAACTGCATCCTTGGCTGCATTGACAGAGGTGTGGCCAGCAGGTCAAGGGAGGGGATTGTGCCCCTCTACTCTGCCCTTGTGAGGCCCTGCTTAGAGTACTGTGTCCAGGTCTGGAGCCACCAGTGGAAGAAGGATGTGGATGTGTTAGAGAGGGTCCAGAGGAGGGCCACTAGGTTGATCAGAGCATTGGAGCACCTCTCCTATGAAGAAAGGCAGAGAGAGCTGAGGATGCCTAAAGAAGATGAGGCTGTTCAGCCTACAGGAGAGAACACTCCAGGGTGACCTCATTGTGTCTTTTCAGTACTTAAAGGGGGCTTATAAAATAGATGGAGAGTGACTTCTGACTCAGTCAGATAATGACAGGACAAGAGGACAACCCTTTCTCGAGTCACTTCTGCCTTGTGTTTAACTTGGTCAGTATCTTGTTTCAGGCATTTTTACATACAACTTAGATTTTTTGGAACTTTCTGTAGAAAATCAGGTAACATGTTCATATTCCAGGCAAAGCTTTCATTAGTTCCAGTGTGTATGAATTTGTAGTTTGGTTTTTTTTGTTTGTTTTTTCAGCCTGTCTCAGTTGCATGACTGAGCTAGCAATTGTGATAGCTGGGGAGCATGTGTAATGCTCTGCCTCCCAAAGATGGCAACGGGTGGCATCAGTCCCTGAGATTAGCACTGCTTTGGAAGGTTGTATAGTAAAAAAAAAAAAAAATGGAGCAGCACTGCTGTCATTACCATTCTTGAGTATTTTTGTGTTCAAAAAATACTGCATGGCTGTACGTAACCTGTCTGTGAAAATTGTTTAATTTATCTTTTTATAGTACTTACAGTGATAATCAAATTTGTATTTGGAAAATACAAATGTTTTTAAACTCAAAGAGGGGAGATTTAGATTAGAGGTTAGGAGGAAATTCTTCACTCAGAGTGTGGTGAGGTTCTGGAACAGGTTGCCCAGAGAGGTTGTGCATGCCCCATCCCTGGAGGTGTTTCAGGTGGCTTCTCCCCAAAATATTCGAGATGCCTAAATGCTTGCTTGGGTATGGTTTGGGCTGACAGCACGCGTGACCAGAAGCAACATGCAATGTAATTTTGTTAGCTGCAGCCACCCTGCAGTCTTATGGTATTATTGTACTGTCCCTTGACTTATGCCAGACCTTTCACTTGTAAAATACTTAAGCATCTTTCATACTAAAAGACTTCATGTAAACCTAATCTGATTATATTACTAAACTTAAGCAAAATGGATTGTTGTCATTCTCTCAGTATATCTGTTGACTGGTGTCCATGTTGCCCCCAGTCCCATGCAACAACTATTTTTTCAAACAGCTGTCAGGAACTGTTGTAGACAATTGTTATGACGTACCATATGCTCTGGATTTAAAATTATTTTCCTGATAGACTTTCATTAGTGAGTGACATGGTCTTAAGCTCAGGACATAAGCCAGCTAATTGTTAATCCATCTGGCAAGGATGTTTCCGGTGACAATAGACATATTGGTGATCTTCCCGGTCATGTTTCTATCCTCACTAAGGTTGGTATAAAAGAACTTTCCTTGGAGGATGTGTAGGAGAGCTAATTAGCCAATTACAATTTCAAATATTCAGCAGATAGACTTGTTTATATAGTGTGTTTGAGGATAAGTAGCATTTTATTCATAAGAACAATCATTGCATAAGCAATATACTAGAGAAGCTAGATGAGCTACGTAAATATATCATGTTTGTAACTGCTGAGTGAAATGGAGATGTTCAGATGGCAGGAAAAAAGATGTAATAGGAGGGTTTTTACACATAAGATTATTATTTCACAAGGTGGGAGAATGGGGGGAGATGCTGGAACTGCTATTATGAAGCAACCTCTGTATTATCAGTGTGTGACTGCCTAAATACAAAGTATGCAAATACTATATGAAACTAAAACATCACTAAAGACTAGTTGTTAGACTACAACTGCCAAATGCATTTTAAAGAACCTACTAAAAACGTACAAGCTTCATTTGACTTGCAGTTAAAGATCATCTCTATTAGTTAAGTGACATTTGCCAGTCCCTCAGGTTACGATTTAAAATGTGTTTCATTGTGATCATTTAGCTCACAAAATGGGCACAACTGTGTGTAACATTTAGTTTCAGTAAGCAAGTAAAACTTACTCTGCACTATTTATTTTTAAACACAGTACATAATTCAGCAATGTGATATGTTATCAAATTGGAAGTATAGCATTTCCTTTCAAATTGTTGTCTTTGTTCTTGTACAATTTTATTTTTTTTCAAGGAAGGCTTCCCTACTGACTCCCTCTTCCTTCTTGCTGAAGGAATTGCATTATAAAAATTTTGATTTTGTTCTATTAAATGTATCAAACATATTCAGTGTGTGAGCAGCATGGAACCACATCATAGAAATTTGAATGATCCCCGCTTCAAGGATAGGTCTAGTTTGTTTGTTTGTTTTCATCCTTGTCCCTACCTGTCAGATCAAAGTAGTTTGGCTTTCAGTTCACATGCTAAATAGGAAGCAACAACTAATTTGGTTTATTTTTGTCTATATCATTTCTAGACATGAAAGCATTTTCAGACTCAGAAGCCTTATTGTATACTTGTTATTTTTAACGTTTGATAGGAAAGCGTCAGATAAAAAAAGCAGTAATTTTAATGCAACTTTCATAGTGAGGCAGCAATCTTGGCTTTTAAAATACTATCTTCTAATTTTGTCCAAACTGCTTGTACAGTTGGAAAACAAAACTATAGGAGAGTTTGTCTTGATTTTTACTCATTTCAGCCAATGATAACATTCGTGAACTACTCTTACTCAGTGTTTGTATGTTAGAAGGAATATGCTAAGTGGATAGGTAGAGTAAGCATGTTTCTAGAGAGAAAAAAAACCAACACAACAACAACAAAAAAACACAACTACCACCATCAAAAAAAAAAAAAAAGCACACCCACAAACCCAGCAACAACCAAAATCAAATAAAACAAACACAGTCGCTATTCAGGAGCATGTGATTCATCTTATGTAGTTTTCAGTATTGTAAAGCTTGCCATCAGCTGTAAGAAATTTTCTAAACTAGGTGGTGGGGGAAAGTAGTTGTTTCCTGACTTTCCAAAAAAAAAAAAAAATAGAGATGAAGCACTAGAATTTTCAAGCAATAAATTCAATTTTGTTAAATATACCACGAAATACTTGAAAAACATCTTAAGTTCAAAGAATCCCAAAAGGATGTAAAAGGGAATACTGGATTAGGAGACTTTTTATCATAAAAATAAAACTTCAAATTTTTCTTGTTGTTTTTGGAATATTTTTTCTTTGCAGGAGACCAATTTGTAATCTGATAAGTGGTAAAATACAAGTACCAAAGGGAACACACGGGAGAAATTTCCAAGCTATGATTATATGAAAATTGCAATTGTTTACAACTTCTTACTGAAGTAGCAGATAAACTGATAAGGGTATGATTTTTTTTCCTTTTTTTAAATGGTAAATTTTTAAAAATGTGGACTTCTATGACTTTTTTTTTTTTTCCAGAAAATGGAAGTTTCTTTTATCTTGAGTGTCTTTTCAATTAGCAAAGAATTTCAAAGGGGGCAAGTAAAATCTTACTTTTTGAGTCTACTTGACACTAAGATTGGAATGCGTTTTGTACCTTACAATGGTAGTAAAAAAGCATTGTTACTTTTTACAGCAATCCAGGATTGGTTCTTTAGATCGTTTTTTTCTGTTAAAGCTAATATTTGAGATTGTCTTATAGGTACACTGAATATTGTGGCTGAATTCTTCATTATAGCGTGACAAATTTTGCTTTTGAGTGAACTGTTTTTTGTTAGTGTATAACAATAATTGTTGCTAAAACAAGATACAATACAAAACTGATATAGCAAACAGTGAAAAAGGGCTGGGCACATAATGATTAGGTATTTTAACAATCTTGTTACAAGAGTCTTTCTGATACTGAAAGTAGGTTAAAACTAGGAAATTCTAACAATCTTTGCTTAGTGGGTATGCTGTTATACGCTTGAGTCAGCTTTGAATCCAGACCTTACCACTCAGGGAAAAACTTCAATTAGCGGGCATGAATAGAACTCAACAATATGAGAGAAGGGCAGTCATCCAATCTAACTTCCTGCAAGGTTAGAATTATTCTCCCTGCACATTTCATAAAATGTGTGAAATCTGATTTTGTGTATCCCATGTATCAATCAAACTCTACCCTTTTTCCTATAAGGCAGTGCAGGAAAGTTTCTATTAGAATGGGCAACGTCTAGATTTGCTGTTCTTTGTGTAAATGTAATTCTATTTTTCACTACTTTTTCTTCCTATGTCTTCCTGTTACCTTATTTTTTTTGGGGGGGGAGGGAGGTATTTTGTCACATTCCTCTGAAATCCTTGTAAGGATTATTTGACACTAAATTAGGATCTCATATGGCATCACTACTGATGCTACTTTATTTTATCATGAGGAGGGTGTAATTGACTGTTAAGCACCAAATTTTGCTAATGCTCTCTCTCATAATACAAAATAGTGATACATATTACAAATCACTGTGACATGTCAGAAACTCCTAGTCAATATACTGGCATTTACTATTAACTTTGTTTACAGCCATTCACTATTTATTAATTGCTATCCAAACCGCTTCAAGAATATTTCTCAAGGAAGATTTTGTAAGAGTATAAAGTACTAACAAAACTCCAGTTACCATTTTGAGTTTCCCTCTTGCCTCCCCATTCTGTAAAGCAAACAGCAATAAATCAACAAGGCCAAGTGTAAGGTCCCAGGCACAAATACAGGCTGGGTGGAGAATGGATGGAGAGCATTTTTGAGGAGAAGGATCTGAGGGTCCTTAGTCGATGAGAAGCTCAACATGAGCTGGCAATGTGTTCTTGCTGCCTAGAAAGCCAACTGTATCCTGGGCTACATCAAAAGAAGCATGACCAGAGGGAGGTGATTCTTTCCCTCTACTCTGCTCCTGTGTGACTCCACCTGGAGTGCTGCGTTCAGCTCTGGGACCCCAAGCACATGACTGTATTAGAACATGTTCAGAGGAGGGCCACAAGGATGATCAAAGGTCTGGAGAACCTCTCCTATGGAGAGAGGCTGAGGGAGTTGAGGTCATTCAGCCTGGAGAAGAGAAGGCTCTAGGGAGACATTATAGTGGCTTTCCAGTATCTAAAGGGGGCCTATAGGAAAGCAGAGGAGAGACTCTTTGTCATGGAGTGGACTGATAGGACTAAGTGTAATGGTTTTAATCTAAAAGATTAAGAATTTTTAAGAATCTTAAGAATTTAGTTTAGATATTTGGAATAAATTCTTCATTATGAGTGGATGTTATCAAGGTGGAAAAAGCATCTTTGCAAATATTGAACTCCATTTTCCGTATTCTGTAATCCATTTTTCTTAATGGGAGTATTGTGTTGTGCACCTGAATATCCACCTAGACACAGTATTAGCAATCCAAGAGAACCAAAATATATGCTAAATTTGAGAGTTTTAAACTTGGTTGCTTAGCTGGTTAAATTACAATTGAGAATCTGCACTGAGGTAGTCATATTCACATTTCTCTTAATGCTAAATAGTGTAAAATATTTATATAATAATGTAAATATATATATATAATATATATATAATAATTATAAAAATATAATTATAATATATATATATAATAAAAATATATAATAATATATATATATAATGTAATAATATATATATAATAATGTAAAACTAAATATTGTAATTAAAAATTGTGCTTCCTATAGCTAGGAGAAAAGGGCAAAAAGTTAAAGTGAAGAAGGGCAGTAAAAGGATATGCATGAGTCTGACAAATATATTAAAAAAATACCGTCTTTAGTTGAGTATCACCTCTTTGCACGGAGTATTGTTTATTTACCTTTGACTGTTCCTCAGGCCAGACTTTTTTTCCCCCTTTAAGTCCAAAGGATGACAAGCTAAATAATTTCAGCTATAGCAGAAGAAATATACATCTTAGTGTAATAATCATGTTTGTTTAATTACTCTACCTACATCCATGCAAGGCAAATCTCAGAAAGGTAATGTGACAGGTAAATACTGATAAGGGAGGGCTAGGAAATTAAAATTTTAAAATTCAATGGTGAAGGAGAAGGAAACTAATCCACGAGCCCTTAAACAGCTATTAAACATAACAGTTATTTAAAGCATGCTTTTTTTGTCCGAACTTCAGATGCAGATTGTCACATAGTACAATCTATCCATATTACATTCTTTTGTTTATTCTCCTAAAAACTGTTATAACTGATAAAATTGGTTTGAAATTCTCTTCAGTATATGTACATAACAATGAAAAAAAAATTCTACTTATACTCTGTCTTTACTATACTCATAAATAATGCTTCTCTTACAACCTACAGCTATGAATCTCTTCAGACTTTCATAAAGTATAGAAGTCTTTATAAAGAATTTCTAAGAAATCTGCCTATTTGTAGTTTTCATTTCTGTTTTGCTTTTCAGGGTCTTTAAAAAGATAAATCACGAGACCCTGAACTAAGATTATACAGTCAGCTTGTAAGGGAGTAATGAAAGTTGATTACATTTGCACACATTTTGTGGTTAAAAAAATAAAAAGCCAAAAAAAAATATTACTTTATTTAGAAATGAACATGGACTCTTCTTCTCCCTCCCCTTCCACCCCCCTCCCCCCACCCCCGATTCAAAAATTGCATATGATATTAAATGAATAGTGTATAAGAAGACTTTCAAGCCAGTGTATATTTTCAGCTCCAGGTCATTTGGAAAGCCTTTCTTTAGTTAGACAAGAAATATTTAACATTAAACAATGTTTGTTCATCAAATATAATGTGGAAAAAATATATACTACTCTTCATGAAATAGAGAAAGTAGGTTTGCATCTTCCTAAAAGTAACCTTGGGATGCTTGTGTCTCTTCATAAAGTAGTATGGAACAATCACAGCAGACATTGGTTCTTGTTACACCTTCTGATCCAGGAAGCCAGGAATATTGAATGACACTGTGGATCAAAGTGTGCCCTGTTATAAAGACAAACATGTTGACAAAGTTTAAAACATGCTGTTGCAAGTGCTTGCTTAATTGTATTTGGAGAGAATTGTTAGTGTTGATGTATTGCAATGTTTAATTGACACTTCTGTGTGTTGTAAAGGCAGAAAGTGCCTTAGAGATGGAAACTGGCTTTGATCTTTTGCTGTTGTGATCATTACATCTCTCTACCTCCTCTATATGGTTTAAAATTTTTATTGTGCAATTTTTTACATTCACATTCCTCTCTGAAAACTTGACAAAATCAATAAGGAGGAACAGGAAAAAAAAAAAAAAAAAGCCCATGTCTGATTAACTTAGCTGTTATGATGACATCAGGGAAAACAAGTTATGCAATTTGCAAAGGCAATATTTTTCATTTTTTTTTGCTAGTGTAGAGAAGACCAGAAGAATAAAGATTAGGAAGCAGAAGTTCTGGGGCACACTGTTGCCCTCTGTGACACTGCAAGAGGGGAATCCAGCTCTAATTGTTATGGTGAGTTTAAAATCAAAGGAATTTAGACCTATTTGTAGCAAAGTGGCATAAACAATATAATTCTGTAAAAAAAATTTAGCTGCTGTTTTCCCCTTAAAATTCTACATTCTTCAAAGGCTGAAATAAAATTTCTTGATACATCTTCTAGCCAATGAAGTTGTGACCTTGATGAAGTTTTGAGAGAAGATTATGTAGTAGTCATTCTTTTCAAATATTGGAAAATAATTTTTGGTAATCAGATCCTTTCTTCTCTCCTTTATCCACTCATCTATCTATTCATTCATAAATTAGAAGGAGCTGACATTCTGCACATCTACCTGAGGGCAAAAATATGTTGACATGCAGATGATTAAACATGTGCCCACAGCTTATTGGCTCTGACCCTAACTTGTGTCAAGCAGTTGGCATGGATCCTGATTACTAACTAATTACATCAATGCCATCAGACACAAATGGTATTGTCCCATAGAATAACGTGCCAGATACATTAACAATAAACTACTTGATACCGATTCCTGTATTAGGCTTTGTCAGTTCAGCTGGATGTCCATTCGGTGTCGATAAATGTGTGGAAACTTAATTTAGAAAAAATACCATCTAAAACACAATAAAATTAAACTCAGCACTTTTTTCAAGTTGTGCTCCTTCTTGCTCTTGCAAAAGGAAAAAACAAAAACACCCACCATTGTTTTAGCAAGGTACAAGCATCTTGCTTGTGATTTAAGCTGTTGCAAGTTTTTCAGTACAGTCAATGGTTTTGGAATTGTTATAAATTTCCTCATGGACTTTAATTTAATTGCTAAGACTGTTTTCCAATTGAATCCCTTTTTCCCTATAGGCAACACCAGTTGCTGACAGCTGATGCACACCTACTACTTCTAGTCATTTCTACAGAAGGTTTTCAGGATTTGTCATGTTTATTGACCAGATTTATATTAAAAGGTCTGTTTTAAAGCTCACTGAGTGAAAGAAATGACTAGAGGCCCTCACTCATACCTGTGTAAACCTAAGGTAACTTCGCTGATTTGGGAGTTTAAAGGCTGGATACTTAGGGGAAAAAGTTACCTCAAAAATAAAGCATTAATTGATGCTGAATACTTTATCAAAAAATAACTGTGACAGTGCAGGAATGGCAATAGTTGCCTGGCTGAATCAATTTTGTTGTTAGTTCTATTCTAACTGCTCATTTCAGCAGTTTCATGAAGGGGAAGGTCTTCTAAAATAAATTTATATTCTCTGTGTGCATATATATGGGCAAAGAATTTGTCACCTTGATTGGTATGAGGCTTTGGGAAGTTATTGCAGTTGATATCATATGTTGAAGCAGAATGCTAAGGATTATACTAAACTTTTTCTGAATAATGTAAAACTTCAACATCTATAAAGACCAAATCGACACTGTCCACTGTGCAGATGGGATAATCATGCACATTGGTGTATTTATCTGGAACATCTGAAGCTGTTAACTTATATCGCATAAAGCACCACAGACTTGCATTGTCTTAATTCTGACTTTTCTGCATGGGATTTGTATTCAGATACTCTGATGTGCAGGTCAGAAACCCTGCCCTGCTTTTCCCAGACTAAGCACGCTGCTATGCTAGTAATATCTACACATTGACCTACAAAGACATTCTGTGCAAGCCTGTCACCACAGGAAGATTTTGCATGTTGTCATGTCTGTAGTCTGTGCCTGTCTCCTCCTGCACAAGGAGGACAAACACATACACACAGAAGTGTAACAGTCTTTGTGTACAAAAGAGTTTTCATGCTCTGTGCAGGCAGGTGTTTTAAACCTAAGAATAGGCCTAGAATCAACTGAGTTGGTTGTAACTATCAATGAGTCTAGGAAAGGTTTTCATTGCATTCTGCATAGGTGTGTCTAAAAAGCAGCCTTTCATAAGCAACCCCAGAAGAAACTCAGGCTTTCTGGTCCAGAAACTTGAGTGTTGGAAAGCAACTATTTTATGTATGTGAGTTTTGAGTTTCTTTTTTTTTTTTTTTTTTTTTTCTTTTCACAGACAAGCTACTGGAACACCAGGCAGATGTAGGTCTTCACCTGAAGTTCAAATGGATAGGAGAGGCTGTTGATGTAGTGGTTGAGGATTCTGTAAGCTGCTGGTATGGGGAAAGATTTAACTCAAATTTTCTTGCAGGGCTAAAGTCCATGTGGTTACTGTTAGTGCTGAAGGACAAGGACGTCTGCACTTGTTGGTATTAATCTCATTTCCTGCCCTGTGAATGATTTCATAAAATTTTAATATAAAATTCTACTTGCTTTTGGAAGATAGAAGATACACATCCCAAGGAGGATTTTCTCTCCTCCATTTCTCTCTGGTCTGTGCTGTCACTCTGGATGCTGGTGAGCAGTATTGACACTGGGTCCAGACTGTCACCTATGTGAAAGGAAAGGAAATCATCCTTTCCATGGGCATATTTTAAAGGAGCCCACATGCCTCTAGGGGTTCTGGACTCTGACACATACAAGGGCGACTGGTTCCATGAAGGCAGTTTGGAGGACCAAACATGATCTGGCAGATACAGTAGCTGGCCACTGCAGACCAAGGTGGAAAGTACTTGACCTATATGCCAAGCTTCTTGCTCGCATTCCTTCACCACCATTTGTGCTTTTTAAGGAAGTTGTTAGAAAAGGAAACATCTTCTGCATAGCCCTGTGACAGAGCAAGTGCTAGATAGGTTATAATGGGTGTCCTACAAGTTCTTGTAGGATAAAAAACATTGGAAGTTATTTTGTCTGTTGAGAAATGTGGACACAGAATATCTTTGGTCGTGTGTAGCATTCACAGAACCACAGAATTATCTAGGCTGGAAGAGACGTTGTCAGCCTCTTCTTGGGTTACTGTGGGCTTCATTTCCCATGCAAGTGTACGGTCTGTTATGTACTTCACCTTGGGAGGGCCTCCATGCCAATACTGGAATGTACAAAGTTTGCCAACATTCAGAGATATGGCACATGATCACATACTAATAGGTGTTATAGACTATATAATTCAAAGATGATCTATAAAGTTAGATTCACACTATTCTAAGCATGTAGCTCTGAAACACCCTTACATAGGTTAAAATTAATTGATTGCAGCTATGCTTTTACAGCTTTTGTTGGAAATTGTGGGATTTTAAAACATAAGTGTTTATAAATAAATATCCTAACATTAAATGGAATTCTTACTGCAATTTATAGGGTAACAGGCTGACTATTAAAAGAAGTAATTATGGATTTATTGAGCTTCTGTGGCTGTTTTATTTTTAGAATCTTCCTTGGAGAACTGTTTTTCATTTTCCAACTCTTACCTAGTAGTTTTGAAAACAAAATAAGTCTGCTTAGTGTCAAAGGTTCCACTTGGAGAATAATTCTTAAAATGCCTTCCTGAATGTCAATTCCAGCAGTTCTGCCTTATTGAAAAGTGCTCTGAAATCCTTAGGGATGGAAGATGGCAGGTGCTATATGAATGCAAAGTTTCATCTGTGGCAGATCTAGGTCAAAACCTTAGTAAGGGCAGTAAAATTCACCTTTTCTCAACATGTAATTGCTGCAAAGGGCAGTTTTGAAGTCTTCCTCAACAGTTTTTAGCAGCTGTCAGTCTATTAACTGACTTCTGTGCTGCTGTTGATATTGCTCCTCTGGAAATGTTT
The DNA here is from genome assembly GCF_013377495.2 of Cygnus atratus. Lineage (NCBI taxonomy): Eukaryota > Metazoa > Chordata > Aves > Anseriformes > Anatidae > Cygnus > Cygnus atratus. Next base: position 44,837,871 of record NC_066364.1, read on the forward strand.
TCAGATATGCAGCCTGAGAAACACTTTCCTTTGCATAGATGTGGCTATAGATAATCTGTTCTTTATGAAATGCATGGTGGGATGTAGGAATAGTAAAGAAAGAGAAAGACTGTTGATTAGATCTTAAATGATTGTTGAAGATCTCAGATTAGATACGGATTTTCATTATTTTGGGATTCCTATATGAGTAAAAGAGAATGTTTGCAATGAAACTAAAATCTTGCCAAGACCAGCTTAAATCTTCTGATGCATCTACCAAAAGAGATTGTGTGTGATCTGAATAGACTTGAGCTAAACAGTAATTTTTGGTTGTTACATATAGTTTCTTGATGTTTCTCACACATACTTTCTCCCTCTATTTATGAAATGAAGAGAGGAACAAAACTGGGCAGTGTACTGAGGGTTAGTTTGTTTTTCTGAGACTCAACACTTATAGAATTTAAAGTGATTAGTATGGACATGAAAGTGGTAAACTGATATGCTTGCAGTTTTTGACAGATCTGTTTTGTGAAAATGTTCAGAAAACCCTATTTCTTTAACGTTGATTTAAACTGTATGTTTTACCCTCTCAAATGGCACAGGTGCTCAAGATGGCAAAGTGAATTATAAAACCTTGTGTGTGATTACACTCTAAAATATTTCATTTCAAAATTTAACATTGAGAAAAGATGAGTTATGCAATCTGTTTTATTCGTAGCTGAGCAAATTCAGGTACATATGAAAATGTTTTTCTTTTTTTTTTTTTGAGTTCATCCTGGTTTTTACTCTCTTAAATTATTTTAATCTTCTGTTTGAAATCATATTATTGTTTTCAAAGTTGTACACTTCTTTTTAAATTCCTGTATATAAAATTTTAAAGTTACATCGTTATCCTAAAAATAAATTAAAATAACATTCAAAACAGACATAGCTTGAAATTCTATTAGAATATTTGAGTACTTTTGACAGTATTTTCAAATAAAATTTTGAATTATTTGTTGCTGTTTTTGAATTATTTTATTCAGCTTTGCACAAAAAAAAACAACATTCAATGGTTTTTATTTATTTATTTTAGAAAAGTGCTGTTAATTTCTATAGAATTGTAAAATACAATGGGTTTAACTTGGGGTTGGGAGGAGCTCTTTCTTAATGTATAGTGTAAGTGACAGTGCCCTTCACTTGCAAACTGAGACCATTTTATGTAGTTCAATTTTGAGCCAGTTTAATTACATGAGAGATGGAGATTGTGTTTTCTAAGAGCTCTTTGATTATGATGGAAAATCAGAGTAAAACAAACAATCAAACAAACAACAACAACAAAAAAACAACAAACCACAAAAGAATGCTCTCCTGAAAATATTTTATCTTTCCTGGGTTGTTGATTTGCTAAGCAGAGGCCCAGAAGGACAATTATTTTTCTTAGTGGAAATCAGTGGTATCTTTATTTATAATTAAATTCTGTTTTGGTAAAAATTAGTTCCATATTTAATAGATGTTATCACATCTTACCTTGTTTTCTCCTCATTGCACTGCTGCCATGGCATGTATATACCACAGTCAAAGCTGTGACAACCTAAAGATTGTAAATTTGGATGCAAATAATCAGTGTAGATTGATTAGTCATCTAAGTTAGTCAAGTTTCTAGGGAGTTCTTTGAGCTCCATGACTACCATGCTAATGGAATCCAAATTAATTTAAAATTAGCTTAAGTGTGTCTGTAAGAGGTAGTTTTAACTGTCTCCAATGTCACCATATTTATGGTGGATATACATATTTTTTTGAAGACACCCGCTGTTTTGGTTCCACATTGTGACTGCTAGAAACATTTCTAATCAGTAAAGACTACAGATGATTTTCACACATTTCCACGTATCTGTAGATCCCAAATACTTGTTACTTTATGGCAATTATTGTATATGACATAGTGTTTGTTACAGTTTTAATAAAAATGATCAGAGGTATCACTTTACAGTGAAATTTTATATTCAAATTTTTGTTTGTTTTCTTTATTTTTTAAATCTCCAATCATGCTTGGAGATTAGTTCATCTTCAAAAGATCAGTGTGTTGGATTTCCATAACAGCATTTCAGCGACAGCTCAAAGGTAATACGTTTCCTAACTCAAATATAGCAAACACTGTCCAGACTTCCTACCACTTCATTTACATAGAATTGATGAATACCATGTGAAATACCTTTAAATGTTTTATTTCTGCATTATAGCATCTCATAGATCATGCTTTTTTGAATGAAAGTATTCAAAATTACTGTCTTAAAACTTGGTTATGAATGGAACTGGGAAGTTTGGGTGTACCTGAAAAGTATAGCAGAGACCACTTCAAAGTAGATAAATAAAAAGCACCAAAAAAAAAAAAAAAAACACCTCACAACACATCCCCATCCCCAAGTGTGTTAATTTTAAGTCAACTTACTTCAGTTAATTCAAAATGTACTTACCATTGTCTCCTCTGTGCCTGCTAAAAGGCCTAAAATTTGTTGCACATTCCTTTTGTACCTACATCTGACAGCAATAATACATAATTTACGTACCTCATAAAATTACTCTGACAAGCTGATTTGCTGCAGATAGTAGAAATGTTGATAAAAGAGTAGTTTGTGCTTAGAAACATATTTTTGGTCTTTCAGTTTTCTGGTGTCTGAGAAGTTCAATCATTCCATTTCTACTTGCAACAAAAGATGCACTCATAAACAGCTATAACTCTATAATGTGCCATTTGATATAAAGGTACCTAATTTCATATTCAAGTCTTGAAGCACAGAAGGAACCATATGCATTTTATCTATATGGGGGCTTGAAGCCTAACTGCAAACTAATATAGGACACAAATTTGGTAATTATTCTTCATCACCAAAATGTAATGAGTAACTGATAGTCAAATGTATCCATTTTATTAAGAAGATTGGGAAAAGTGTTTTCCAGTTTGTATAGTATTTTCTTTTTAGGGACAGAGTGCTTCTCTGCTAGAATGACAGAGATGATTAAAAAAAAAATCCTTCTCTTTTGTCATGCAAAGGGCAAACATGGACTTTTATGCTTTCATTTTGGTGAGGAAGAGGTCTTCAGGTATTGCTCCATGGGTAACACAAGTAAAAATTAAAGTAACATCTACCAGCACTGACTATATACAAATCTGTGCCTAATTATTAGTATGATACACCATAAAATAAAAAAACAGAATTAGTATTTGGACCGTGATGCTGACAAAACGCCACAAGAACACTAAATTCCAACAGGCTATTTTTTATATACAAAGTAACAGTTTTGAAGTAGTAATAAGTACTAAGGGCATACAATTAGCATTTGAGTACCATTTAAAGCCTACACATATTAAAATGATTCTTTGATTTTGTGTACATTGTGTAAAAACATACTAAATGTTGCTAGAGTATTTTTACTCATCTAGTGTATTTTTAACAAAAACTAATTATATCACCATAGAAATTGATATTCACTTGTGGGTCATCAGTTCTACTGTATCATCACTTTCTAAATTATACAGCTGAGTCTCTTGTTCTGAGTCCTTCAGCACACTTCTAGGTTTGTCTATTTATGTTCCCTCATAATAAAAAAAGAATTGTTCCCAAGCAAATAATTATTCCACAAAATCAATTAAAACAATTACTGATATGTTTTCTTCTTGGATTTGAACAGGCGTAACATATAGTTTTAACTTTTTAATGCATAGTGGCCATGCAGATATATTTTGATGCTTTCCTTAATATAATCCCTTAGTATTCCTCAGTAAGGAATACAATTTCCTTAGTATAATCATATTTTGTGCATGGTAGTCTAAATAAAATTGTTCTGAGCAATTTCTTACAGCTGTTCAGGAAGCTGATTTAAATTAAAGCCTATTTGTACTTGTTATTTGTTTAAATGGATAGTTTTTCAAAAACGTGGGATTGCTTTTGCTATGTTAATTTTTAAAGTAGGGGTTTGACAAGATGACTATGTATCAGATGCAATTTGGGGAAAAATGTTATACAAAAAGCTGAGCCTACTTTATTGCACTGACATCTATAATTAAGCAGAGAGGTATATAGAAATAATCAAAGGTAGACCTCTAATTATAACCGTATCTTCTGGTATGTTTTACCTGTGAGAACTGATGTTGAGGCCAAACTTTTTTTTTTTTCTTTTTTTTTAAGTTCATCAGGGAGGAAAGGGATAGGTTCCTATTTCAGGCCATTCAAAGAATCCTGTTCTGAATGATCCTTTAGAGAACCCTTTTCTTCATTGTTCATGGGGGATCACTCAGTTTAAACTCCTGGTATAACATCAGTCTCTCAGAATATCATCTAGTCATGTGGCCCTATGCACGCTTACTACAAGATCAAAAATATTTGCTGACAATTGGACATTTTCTTCCCATTAGCTTCAAAGAGATGTTAAACTAGCCCCTTTTAGACTTTACAACCTTAAAGAAAAATTGCTGTATAGCTTTACCAAAGTTTTCAGAAACAGCTCTTAAGATATATGTATTTTCACTATACAGAGAATTTAAGAATAAGTCCGTATAATTCATAGCTCATTGAAGGCTGCTTTCACTAGTCTAGTAAAAAGTCTTTTTTTTTTCTTTTTTTTTTTTTTCTGAGTGATCATTCAGATAAAATAGAAATTACATGACTCTTGACTGAAGGTCACTTTCCAGCCACAACAAAAGTGAAGATCCCCATGACAGACATGGAAGTGCTAACAATTTGGCCTAGGAACTAGTGGTCAATGCTTTTAGAGTTTAATTCACGTATTGGGTTTTGTTTAACTTTACCCCAAAAAATCTACAGAAGCTTCCTGAAGGAAAAAAGAAAGATTTTTCTGCACATCCATGCTAAATATTTATATATATATATATAAAGTGAATCATATAAAGCAACAGACAAATTAGTGTTCCTCTTCTTGCATCTGATTCTTCAGCATATTTGTCACTTTTAGAATAAAGCTTTATAACTGATTGTCTAACTAATTAGAACTCTCATATGCCATATTACCCATTAGCCTGAGGTTTTTATATGGATTTGCTTTCTACTTACTCACTGGATTCTCCCTGTTGAAATGATGTCAGCTTACACTTGTTGGGCTTCATTTTGTTCTTATCTAAACAGATAAGTTTATAACTGAAGGATAAGTTGCCTGAGTCTTTACTACAGATATAAAAATTGTAATAACAGAAAATACTTCAGCAAAATATTTTCTTTTCCTCAATATTTCCTGTATTAGGTGGAAAAAGAGTGGAGATCATTGAAAAAATACACTCATAAAGATTTCTTCTTGGTGAAAATTTTCATGAAGATTGCTTGTGTTCTGAGTGTTGAGATCTGGCTCTGCTTATTTTTTTTTGTATTTTCCTTTTTTGTTTTCAAAAAGTAGTGAAAAAAATAACTATAGTGATATGAAACAGAAAAACTGTATTCATCAAATGTTTAATATTTCTCAAATTACTAGTAATGAACATAGTATTTAAATATCCTACTTTTTATTTCTCCTAGATAATTGTTTCATGGGATGTATCACGATTTGCACACTCTTTTCTTATGAATATTACCTAGTTTAAAATCTCTTTAATAATTACGTTGTAAATGACCTATATGATATAGTAATATGGTTTGAAGATAAAAAAAAATATATAATCAAATAACATTAACAAAAAGAAGAATTCTGCTTTGAATATCTTTAGCTAAAGGTTTATAAAGCAGTCATGCTTATTATAAAAGGGTACAATCATACTTCTGTCCAAATGAGTGCATTTTATACTTAAAATACAAAATTGTTCAAGAATGCTAAAAAATGAAATATCTACCTAATGAATACCTTGAGTAACCCTAGACATACCTCACAGATGAGGTACAGTAACAAAATAATTTTGCCTCATATTTGTATGACATTTTGAAAAATGTTAAATAGTCCCTTTCCTACAGAAAATGAAGACAATTGTTTTGGTCTTTCCTAATGTTCATTAACTGATTCTCTAATTGCCTTATGGGGATTTGTGAGCTTGATATATTTATCTTGCGTTGTTTGGAATATCTCTCACAGTTGGCAAATATTTTAATGGAATAATTTAGCCAAGTAAATGTTGTTCAAATAGCGGTTTATGTAGTGAAACTGATTAATCACTTTCAAGGAACTCCTATCTACACTGTGGCAAACATAACAGAGATATAATGGATTTAATATTCAAAAATAGCACAAATGGATATGAACCATACGGTGCTTTTTTTTTTTTTTTTTTTTTTTTTGGCCTTTGTGGTCTAATCTTGTGATTTGGTCAGAGATTAACAGTTTAGTTTTTCTTTCTCTTAGGACAACTTAGTAGAGCTTAACTTGAACTTTCTGATGCATGTAACTAAGGTCATCACTATCGTATCTGACATATCAAAGTGTTTTTTTTTTTTTTTTTTTCCCTTCAACACAGAACCATGAGGATCTAAGGTGTGAAAACTTTGGGATGGATGACTAAAATTCATGTAGGGCATAAAATAATTTTTTGATGCAGATATACTTGATTTGGCCAATTGTTAGATAATTTAGAAGTTTTGCTATGGTGCTTGAGCTACCCAAGGCTGAAAACAATATAGTCACACACCTGTGGCATTCTGCCAAAACATCTGTATTGTTTTCACATGTGAGCTAGTGTCTGCATTTGTCATGAATAAATATCACTTCAAATTTTCACTCATTTAGGGAATTACTGAATTTACTGTTACATTGGATTTCCCAAAGTGATTCCAAATGAAAGAGCAGGCAGGCAATTTCATTTCTGGCAGTATAGATTTACTCTGTACATGCCCAGGAGATAAAGGTGTGTTCAGTTTTGGTGCTGACAGCTGGTTGGGAGGTACAAACTCCTCTGCTCACACAAGGAATAATAGGAAAATATTAGGATTGGTCCTTACACCAAGCTTACTGATGAAACAGTAACTGTTACTTACTTACTTTCTGTTACTTTCTGTTACTGTTACTTTCACTTACTGTGAAAACAGTTTGTCATAATGCCATTTCTATTTAGTAGTTTAAGCTAAGTGTTTTATTTATTAGTCTGGTATTGGACCACATGTTTGAGTTCACTTTTTCTGAGGAGCCAAATCCACTTAACCCCAGAAAGCGTCCACAATGTGGTCATGTAGCCACTTGATTTGCTTAAGGGGAAGCAAAGGAGGTGTGTATGGGTGGGAGCTTTCAATCCTTTTTATTTTCTTAAGTAGTTTCATTCTTGCATGGCATAACTTTAAACTATTGAGATAGTTTGCAGTGGATAAAGAATCCATCTGAATTTCAGTTCTGCTTTAAAGACTATCTATATATTCAATACTAAGCTGCAACTGCATAAATTACAGAATCGAGAGTGGGAAGTAGGAGCTTTCTTTTGACAGATCACTATCTTAGGAATATCACTTTTTATTCATGATGATTATGTATTTATGCATGTCTTTATGTACACAAGTTATGATAAACACTACTCATCTTATATTTTCTTCTAAATGTCTTACATAATCACTGCTATGCATACTGGCTTGTCTGGTCATTGACAATCTTTCCTATTGGATTGCGTAGAAATTTAATATAATTTGGGGCTGTGGATTCTGCTTGAGTGGTTAGCAGATCAGTGTCCAAATTCTCAGAAATTCCTCTAAATCACATACTTTTCTCTTCCCTTTTCTTCTCTATTCTGTAGATCTTCTAAAATATCCAGTTTCTCAAGGAAGGATAATTTGCATCCATACTAAGACTAAAACTGTGCTAATTTTTTTACATAGTATGCTGTTATGGGTTTGATGCAACTTAGTACTGAGAATGGTTGTGATGAAACATTGATCTCTCTTCTGATCTTTTTTATACTAGTATATTGAATCAGGGTTTAAAAGATTTTGTGTGAATCAAAGACAATATTTATCAACTAAGTTCAGTCTGCTGTACTTCAGGTATTTCTTAAGCTCTAAATAAATTTCAGAAGTGCAATGTAATCTTAATGCTTAAATTATTATTATTATTATTATTATTATTATTATTATTTAATCCTAATTCCCCTTTTGGCTGCTTTCTCTCTAGGAAGTCTATACTTCAAGAAAACTTGCCTGATTCCTCTGTCTAGCTGTTATTATAAAAAGAAGCAACATTTGACTCCATTTCTTGTATTCGTTACTCTTGAAGATGTGCAGTTTTGATTTGACCATATACCAGTTCTAAATATGCTCCTGAATTTAAGTGCATACTAAGGTCATGGATTAAGTATTTCCTTAGGGCTGATGACTATGGAACACCTATAAACTGGAATCCTAGGGGAATTGGTCTGTACCTCTAATTTAAATTTCTCTAGGACACACAAAGAACTATATATATATATATATATATATTTAATTTATTTACTCCTAATTAATTTTTCTGTCTAGTTAAGTATGCTTATTTGCTTATTGAACTATTGAGCAGTATTGACCCAAGCTGAACTTCAGGTCCCTTTGTAAAGACACATTTTATGTTCTGAAAGGTGTCTCATGTTATGAAACAAAAAAGGGAAATACAGTTTTAGTGATGACGAATGAAACAGGGTCTTTTGTTTGTTTTTATGACTGGGACTGATAAAAAGCATTTCATGTTATTCTGTGTCCAAGAAAAACTAGTCACTCAACTTTCACACTTCATTTAGCTGCAGTCAGATTCACAATCCACAAAAAGCCAAGACATGGCTAACAATGTTTTTTTTTTTTTTTAATTTAATCTATCTATATATTTCTTTGCATATACAAATTGTAAAAAAATAAAAAATAAAAAAGATTGTAAAACCAAACATTTTTAAGCAAATGTACTTTGACCATCCTTTTAAAATCTCTGCTCTTCTCTACTTTTTAAATAATATCCAAACAAACACTGTAACAGAAGGTGGTTCTCAAGTCTAGCTGGCAAATTTGTTAGGTATTACAGCATGAAACTTCTGCTTGTAGAGGAGGTGCAGAGCCTGTTGGACACCAACTAGTTGCAGTAGTAGCCACAGAAGCAAACATAGTTTCCTAGGTTTGAAGAGACCTCGCCCAGTGTGCCTCTGAGAAAATCTCCCTCCTACCCTCTCAGTATAGCTGCAGTAAACTAAGGTGAGATTTTATCAAGCATGTCTATTTTTTTTTCTTTTTTAAATAAATATGTATTCTTAGCTGAATTATGTGGTCTTACAGCTCAACATCTGATGCTATTTACTCAACGACTGTGAAGGTCAGGATGGTGATCTTGGCAAATACATGAACACTAAGCAGAACCCCTGCTCACTTTAAAACAGATGATTAATCATTGCTTTCTTAATAGCCAGTGAATACTGTACTTGTGTTCTAACTTTCAACGGTGCCTCAGTTTCTTTGCATCTATTGTGGTTTTTCTGCCTCCCTCCCGCCCCCCTAATTTGGGAAATGAGGGATTTTGGTCAGGATTTTCCTTTCCTAAGCTTTAGATCTGTGAACCAGAGCTCTTTGTGTTATGTAGTAATGGATATGGAATACATCTAATAAAAGGCCCCAAGTATAACAGTATTGAAACATCCCAGCAGTGAACATTATAGTGACTAATTTTCAGATACCTGCTGATAACAAGAATTCATGGTTCTGAAATAGGTGCATAAGTTTCAATGCTTCAATGTCCATAACACTTCATCTCTGCTGCTCCCTCCTTATCACACTCTTCCACTGCTCCAGCATGGGGTCCCTCCCACATGATGCCATCCTTCCCAAACTGATCTTAGAGCTCTTCAAGAACTGCTCCAGTATGGTTCTGTATGATGGGGTCTGTCCTTCAGAAATGGACAGCACAGGTCCCCCACAGGCAGCAGCTGCCCCCCAGACCCCCTGCTCCTGTGTGGGCTCTTCTCCGTGGGCTGCAGCTCTGGCCCGGGGTCTGCTCCTGCGGGGGCTCTCCATGGGCCACAGCCTCCTCCAGGCCACATCCACCTGCTCCACTGGGGTCTCCTCCACGGGCTGCAGTGTGGAGGCTGTGGGACCCATGGGCTGCAGGGGGACAGCCTGCTCCACCAGGGGCCTCTCCACAGGCTGCAGGGAAACTTCAGCTCCTGCACCTGGAGCACCTCCTGCCCTCCTTCTGCACTGACCTTGGTGTCTGCAGGGTTGTTTCTCTCTGTTTCTGTGCAACAGCGGCTGGGAGAGAAAGAGAAGAGTGAGTTGTTTGTTGTTTTTTTTTTTTTTTTTCCCTCCCCGTTAAATCTTCTCTCACAGAAGTGCAAACAACATCACTTATTGGCTTGGCTCTGGGCAGTGGTTGGTCCCTTTTGGAGCTGTCTGGACCTGACTCATTTAATGTGGAACTACTACTGGACTCTTCACAGAGGCCACTCCCTGCAGCCCCCCTACTATAAAAACCTTGCAAGTAAACCCAATACAAATATAATCAGTAATGCACTTTCTTTGGCAAACTGTTTAAGATGTTCTTTGAGAACAGTTGTTCATGTCCTTTAGGCAATGTTTTGGATGAATCCTGACAGTGAGAGGTGTGAGGCAAGCTAAGCTAGCCCAAGAAGTACTCATCCAGGGGATTAAAAAAGCTTTATCCTTGAAAAACAAGCATCTCCAGAATTAACAGACAAATTCAGATTCCTGATAATCTACACCTTAGACCTCAGCAGGCAAGGAACAGTGCAATTCAGTTCCTTCCTCCCTCCTTTTGAAGTAATGTCTGATGAAAGATGGATAAACAATCACTGAAGAAAGCAAACTCACTTTCTCAGCTGGTATAAATGAGTACATCTCTGAGTTAATTTGTAACAGCTGGTATTGCAGCAGGGTGGCTGAATGTGTTAGAAAAGGTTGTGGTTTAGCTGCAACTGTACTAGGATAGTTGTGCTCTAGGGTATGGGATATTTTTTTCTTGCTTATTGTATTTCATAGCAATTTTCCAATTTTATATATATATATATATAAATAAATAAATACTGTATTTTTACCTTAAGTCAATTCTAAAGAAGAGAGATTTCTGACTGAGACCTTATTTCAACTGCTGAATAGGGACAGTTTTTCACCTTCAGACAGGAGAATGTGTGAGCTATCCTCTGAAAACACTACAAAGACAAGTCACTTCTGTTTTGTTGTGAGGTAAACTGGCAAGGTCATAACATGTTGAGTTTTTGCTTATTCATTCTCTCAGGATGCAATAACACTAAAATAAAACTCTAAGACAACAAATTTCCAACTGTATTAACTTTTATTTTTCTTTATATAAGAAATTTAGTTGAATAAGGAAAATGCAGTGAAATAGTTTCAGAAATTCTTTCTGTCAGTTCAAAAAAAAAAGGTTAGACATTTAAATAAAAATATTTTTATACATTCCATTAATTGTGGCATTATTAGGTGAGGTTTTCGGAACTGCATCGGCCATAGGATATGTTTAGTGAAATGAAGAATAATTCTGCTGCCTATTGGAATTTATAGCCTGAGCTATGTTTGCTGTCTTAGTTAAGCAATAGGCATTATTTCAAGTGACTAATTAAAGAATTTTATGAAATGGCACCTATTCAGTTTTGTATAAAGACTAATTATTTCCACCCTCTCTTCTAAACCGTCAAAAGGTCAAGTGTCAGTGCCCTAACCTGATATCTGGTGTTTTTGAATTGTTTAATATGTATTATGAATTTTGAAAGAAATGGTCTGCCTTTTCTAATAATAAATGCAAATAATATGGCTGATGCTGTAGTAATTGACAACAGTCAATACCAGATGCTAGTCTGTGTGTTTTTTAGGGCAGTATCTGTTAAAAGGAAGTATGAGAGAGGATTCACTTGTGTATGAACAAGTGTAAATTTGTAAATGTTGCTATATATACAAACAGCCTAGTCATATTTACTGTTGTGCTGGAGAGACAAATCTCCAACACTAAGTAGATTGGACGAGATATAAGCATGTTCAGTTTATAATTTCTGTTGTTATTAAACTTAATAGATGAATTTTATCAAAAATGTTCATGACCTTAAAAATGTTTGCAGGGCTTATTTTGCATATAAGTAGGTTGCATTTATACAAAGATTAAACAGCTGTTTTTCATAGAATAATTTTCTCTAGGCATTAAAACTGTTGATCCTTCTATCTTTGTACCCATTAAATTAATCAAGTTTACTACTGAAAATAGCACCTACAAAACTCTACAATTTACCGTAGAGGAAGTGTAAAAGTAGTGACTCTCTTGATTTTTTGTTTCCCCTTCTCCTCTTTTCCCCCACCCCCAAATTCTTGATTTCCTATTTTATGTCATCCTGTCTGAACTAACAGATTTATAAACCATCTCCTTGAACAGTAAAACCATTTGCCATTTGGTGGAATTGGCTGACATTTCATTTTTGCTGTGCAGATTGCAGATAATGTTGACGTTATTTCACTGGGCTCTGTACTACATCATTAACGTATTGGTCATGACTGAATCCCAAATACTTTCACTCTTGCAGTGTAATAACCTGCATTTTTTCTGTTAAGAAAATGATGTAGATTTTGTTGAAGGAAAATAATTAACGTTGCAGCACAGCGAAATTGAAATTACACTTAAGGAACAAAATGCACCACTTACATCTATGTTTAAAGAGAAGAAAGCAAAAAATCTCATAGCTGTATTTATTGTTGGTATCCATAAACCCTCGAAATGAAATTCACGAAATATTAGCCTTAAAACTAGATTACATCAGCACTGTAGCAATGTAGGACTTGTCAAATAGAGCGTTATAGTTTCCTGCTTGCATTACGTGAAAATGAAAATTCACTTTGTGTTGTAGGCATAATCCCATTCTTGCCCATATGGGATTATTTTCACTGAAAAAGAAACCAGCTAGCAGGATCACAAAGTACCTTTTGGAGACCAGGAGCACCGAAATCCTAGGCAGATTTTTATCAAGTTGGCAGGAAATTGTCAAGGAGTCCATTTTTGTTTTAAGATCTACATCTATAGATTTGCTTGTAAATCAAACATTTGCTTTGAAAGTTTTACTTAGAATGCTGCTGAGAGACTGAGAGAAATGGAACTAGGAAACTGATATAAAATTGACACCCTGATACAACCTGTTCACTGCTTGACAGATGAGGATTCCTTGTTAGCATTACAGTTGACAATTCCCTTGTTCTTTTGTCTACCTTCTTGGTTATTTTTCTTCATATATTTAATTAGATATATATTTCCAGACAACAGAGGTTTTTTTTTTTGTTTGTTTGTTTTGTTTTGTTTTAACGTGGGTCACATGCTGCCATCCTTCTTCATGTTAAATTATATATTTAGCTGTGTTGGGACTAATTGTTAAAAACTAAGAAATAACTAAGAGGTTACTTATTGTGATCCAAGGTGGCATTATGTGATCTTGGTTGATGAATAACTTTTCAACCATATGTTCTACATACCTGGTTGGTCAGTGGAAGAAATTTATATATGTAGTTGTTTAAAAATAGAGGAAACAAGAAATGTGCATGTTTGACACTTTCTCCAAGGCAGACTATTCAGTTTCTCGTAGCCAAATAGATAAACTTTGCTTTAAATTTATAAATATGGAAGATGGGCTTTTCATCAAAACTAAATCTTTGTCCTGCTTTGAACCCAGATCTGAGAAAAATCAATGGAAAGAATTTAAATTTTCTAATATATAAAATATACTTGTAAATATTTGTTCTTTAACCGTTAACACAAACTGGAAGATGAAAGGTTCTGTCTAAACATCAGGAAGCATTTCTTCACCGTGTGCATGATGGAGCACTGGCAGGTGTTGCCCAGAGAGGAAGTGGTGTCTCCTTCCTTGGAGATCTTCAAAAGTCATTTGGACATGGTCCTGGGCAACCTGTTCTAGATGACCCTGCTTGAGCAGGGGGGATGAACCAGGTGACCTACAGATGTCCCTTTCAACCTCAGCCATTCTGTGATTCTACATCTAATTAGCCTGTTTATTGAAAACATTAAGAAGAAGCTATGTGCATAGAGCTTGAAAAATATTGTTTCAAGGTGCAGTTGTGTATCAGGAGAAGCTGAGTGATATGTGTTAAAGAAAGATGCAATTTGTCATGGTCAAGTAGCATTTTATCTATCCATTTCTTGCAAATCCAAGAGGTTTTTTTTTGTTTTTTTTGTTTGTTTGTTTGTTTGTTTTTCCTCTAGAATTGCACATGTATTTTCTGTAAATTCAGAACTATACCAAAATGAATAATTTTCAAAATAAGAAAAGGCTGGGCTTTTTTGATTAGTTTTGAATAGTAATTGTAACTGAATAAATGAAACGTGACTCATCATTGTTAAAAGTGAACACGGTAGCAAGTCTTGGATACACATGGAATTTATATATGGTTCCTTTTTAACGAGGTGTGAAGGAAAATATTGAAAGCACTGTATTCATGAGGAGCTATTCAAGGCAAAAATGCAAAAGTTAAAGCTGGTGATCAAGAAAGACTACTGGGTGCACCGATGATATTTACCATTACAGGTCCAATAAATTCTTTAAAACCTCTGTGATTTAAAAATAAATAAATAAAAGGGAGTCAAATTGTTTGAGCTAAGATAGGGCAGAATATCCTGCAGGGGTTTATGCAGAGAAACTGTCTGATAATGCTTAGCAGTCCTGTCTGTGATAAGTGATTTTGCATGCTGTATATGTAGTCTAACGCTATGTAGTGTGCTGTGCAGTATAGAATGTGCAAATGAAATACACAATTTAACCATAGTACTCTCCTGATGAGTGTTTATTTTCCCTTAGCATTTCCCCCATCCTTGATTTCCGATTCTCTTACACAGCTTGAAGGTTCTTTGTTCTTTAAACAGAGCTTTAAACTTCAGCTAGCAACCCTGGCATTCAGCAAAAAGGGTAGATCTACAGTCTGGGAACTTCCCAAGGCTGCATTCTATCCTTTAATTAAGGAACACATTGAGTGGTCCCAGTACTAACCATTATCAGGTGGGTGTCTTCAACCTAACTAGACCACAGAAAGGAGGAATAGACAGGAAAAATGGGAGGATGAAGCACCTCCTATCCAATGAGTTCTTCCCTTCCAATGCCCAGGACTTTATTCCCCAGTAGTAGCTTGACTTCTCATTGTTTTCACAGCCTTTCTCCTTCCTCTTGTAGTACTGCTTATAGGATTTTTTTATTTTTTGAAGTTGCCTGAAGCACATATGTATTTTGTAACATTTCTCATAGCATCTTTTAGAAGCACCCATCTGTTTGGATTCATGAAATTAATATGTGCATGTTTGGATTATCTTTTAGGAAATCTGACAACTTTGGGAGACAGGCATATTTCATATACACATAAAACATCCCATTTGCTGTAGCTAATTATTTTTGTATTAAAAAACACAATGATTCCAGTCAGAAAAATGCAAAGCTGTTTTTCAGTATCTAATAAATTAGCATGCAGAGAATAAATTGTACATGTATACTGTTGCTACATGGGTTGACCTTGGCTGCCAGATGCCCACCCGTCCCCTATCTCTTTCACTCACGAGGGCAGGGGGAGAAAATATGGTGAGAAAGCTTGCAGGTCAAGGTAAAGATAGGGAGTTCACTTACCAGTACCCATTCCAGGAAAACAGTCTCAACCTGGAGAGAATTTAATTAATTTTTACCCTTTATTAAGCCCATTTTCCCTGAGGCTCTGCCATCTTGGCTGCTGGGCCCAGCTGTACTCTGCAGTGGGGCCATTGGAGCCAGCTGGAACTGGCTGTGTCTGGCATGGGGCAGCCCTGGCCTCTTCTCACAGAGGAGCCCTGGGGCCCCCTGACAGTGCGTGGGCAGGGACACCCAGTGCAGTTGTAGTGTAAATATACTGATAAAATAATTATTTCTCTATCACCATTTCATATTATATGAAATGTTATTTCATTAGCAATTACTTCATCCAAACTTTATATGTAGATGAATTACTTCTTGCTTTTCAGAGTATATGCTACACAGAATAAGAAACAAACTATACATTAATTCAGATGTTTTGACATTTAAAGCTATTGCAACCTAAAACAAAAACATTTATTTCAGTACTACACTGCAAATTATGAGGTAATTTCCCTTTATTTTTTAACAAATTAGCACCCTTTTTCCATGGGATTTATTATTACAGTTCCTTAATCTTAATTGAAAAACTACATACAAAATATCAGAGCTATGTTTCTCCCTCTCCCAGTGGGGTAGTTTTTCACTTTTGAAAGCATGAATGTTTTTTGGGTAATCGTTTATTGATAAAACTGTTTCTGGGATTAAGCGAAAGCACTCTATCTGTACTGCCTGTATTTTATTTATTTATTTTAGCCTTCCAATCAAGAAATAACTTTTTCCTAAATAAATCAAGAAATAAGTTTTTGTTTCTAAGGAGCTTCAACATCTGTAAAACGTACTGGCAAGTCTATGTTGATTTAATATTTTCGGAGTTTACAAGTGGGGTCATGTTACTGTGTTTGACATCTGCAGGTGTGTAACTATATACAAACGGGCAATGTCTGGTTGACCTTTTCATAATGGATACATCTACAGTCTTTAAGATGCCTTACTTCACTGACAGACTTGCATGTTGGTGCTACTGCAGGTAAATGTAAGAATGCCTCTTCAGGAAATTTGGCTTACAGATGGTCAGTCTAGCAGTGGTGATTTACAGGAGCCCCATAAGAAACATAACATTCTTGTATTATCTTGAAACCTCCTATTTTCTCAGACAATCAAGTAAACAAATATGTGTGATTATTTAATCAGCTGTGAGAGACTGGCTTTGTGAAAAGAACATTCTAATCCATTGTCTGTAGTAGTTTAGGCATGATGTTCACTCTCCTTGCTGCTTAATCACAGCACTGCACTGGTGAAATCACAGAGAAATGACTAATGAAAGTGCTTCACAGTTCAGTTTTCTACTTTGCCATAGACTTCCTGTGGAATCATGAACATTGTCTGCAAGTTAACCAACCAGGCGAAATGCGTGTCTGCTGCTTTATGCTATGAAATTAAATATAAAGAACCTAGTCTGCATGAGAGAATCTGCACTGAATAAGATGAATTTGACTATCCCGTTGAGCTCCTCGCTGTTTTCTTCATAGTTGGTTTGTCATTTTTTGCTTTAACTCTGGCCTGCATTTCAGTTTCCCATAAGCCACCCAATTCTGAAAATAAAGTAAAATAAGATAAATAAGACTAGCATTTTCGCCATGCACATGTAACTACAATGCATTGTTAAGTATTTTATCTGAGAGAATTTACACTTATTAAAAAAAAAAGTATATATTTCATTTCTGCCTTTACTAAACTGAGAATAACTTCTGATATTTTGTCTCTAAGTAAATGATGTCTAGCTGACTTTAGTGCATCCAGTTTCAGTAAAAATACTGGGTGTAGCAAAATCTATTCCATACAGCACTTTGACCTGAGACTTGAGAGGGTGGAGATAACTGTTGCATCCAAGCAGACTGAGACTCACTGCTGCAGGGTCAATTACTTTGTTGTGTGGGAAGGCTGCAGTAAACACACAGACTCACCGCGCTTCTGAATTCTAATTTACTTAACCTATTCTGTAGTGTGTGATTGAGTCTACAATCACCCTGGGTACAAGGTAAATCTAAAAGCAATGCTTTTTCTTTACGTAGTTGGAGAGCAGACTTGTTATTTTAAGAAGTAGTGTTGATGTGGTGAAGCATCTTTAAAAGAGGAAGATTCTTTAGCAATCCCTGCTTATTTTTCTTCTCTTCCTGCTTATATTGGTAATATTTTTTTTTCAAATCCTTTGTGTCTTTATGATACATGTGATGTTTTACATATGTTAGATACCTTTTATTTATCTTCTTTTAAAAAAAAAAAAACACACACTCTAAAATTAGTTTTTACCAACTCTCAAGTTTCCACTTAGTGTCTTGAATCTAACCACTTGTGTTTATACCTTTGGGAGTCCCTCCTGTTATCTTGTGCTTATAACTCCAGGGCTTCTGCAACAACCTGTCCATGCTCAAGCTCTTCCTTTCTTTCTTAAAGACCACAAAAGTCTGTATTATATACTGAAAACTGTAGTCACAAGGGTTTTGTCATAGGGCATTTGGGGGATATCTGTTGTGAAATTATGCACACTGTCTGGCAACTTCCCCAGGCTAGAGATGATTCAATGTCTTGTTCATGCTGGGCTTGCTCACACAGCTCAGCAGGTTTGATTTACAAGCCATAGTTAGGTTGTTGCCATTCTCATAAGCCTGAGTTTCAGTGTAGTGGCAGACAGGAACAAAGAAACTTAATGTTTTCAGATTCAACAATGCACATTTCCATTGCTCTTCCGGATGGATTTTTGTATTATTCAGGATAGAGGTGAGATGAAAAAAGGGAAGGGAGACTTGAAACTAAGTTAGGTTTAGGCACCTAGTTCATAGGCCAGTAGCAAGGATTAAGTAACTATTTCTTATTCAGTAATCACTTCGAAAGATTAGGTTAAGATTTACAAAAGGCATCACATTAAGCAACAATTGGGAAAGAACTGTGAACATGTTTTTTAATGTTTATTGAATTTAGCCTCCTCTAACATAAGTTTGGGGAGCTTATGTTGGATCAGATACAACATTCTGAAACTCTCCTGTGATTTGGTACAAAGCCATTCATTTAGAAAGTGAGGCAAGTTGCACAGGCTCTCTGGGGAGCAGGGACCAGCAGTCAGTTTCCCTTCATCTGTTTCAGGCTTGAGAAGTGGGCCCACATGAACCTAATGTGGTTAACAAGTCTAAGTGCAAGGTGCTGCACCTGGGTTGGGACAATCCCAGATGAGTACAGGCTGGGAGAAGAACTCATTGAGAGAAGCCCTGCAGAGGAAGTCTTGGGGGGTTCTGGTGGATGAAAAGCTTGATATGAGCCAGCAGTGTGCACTTGCAGCCCAGAAGGCCAACTGCATCCTGGGCTGCATCGATAGAGGTGTGGCCAGCAGGACAAGGGAGGTGATTGTCCCCCTCTTTTCAGCCTGTGTGAGGCCCCACCTGGAGTACTGCGTCCAGATCTGGAGGCCCCCAGCAACATTTGGCTCAGTCAGAAAATGACAGGACAAGGGGGAATGTATTTATACTAAAAGAAGGTAGGTTTATGTTAGATATAAGGAGGAAATTCTTTACTATGAGGGTGGTGAGGCACTGGAACAGGTTTCCCAGAAAAGCTGTGGATGTACCATCTCTGGAGGTGTTCAAGACCAGGTTGGAAGAGGCCCTGGACAACTTGATCTAGTGGGTGGTGTTCCTGCCTATGATGGGGGTTTGGAACTAAATTATCTTTAAGGTACCTTCCAAACTGAGCCACTCTATGATGATCTGCACTTGCTAATGAGTAGGTTAAGAAACCTGTACTTTCTCTTACAACTCTTTGGTTGAGTTTATTCCATTATTCTATACAAGTGCTATACTGAGGATGATACTACACATGTGCATACTCCTAGCCTAGATCATGCTCCAAGATAGGAGTTTCTCCTGCATGACAAGAAACATGGACTTGAACAATCTTTCACCAAACAAGACTTGGAACCTGTATCCCAGGTAATTTGATCTTCTGTGGTCATACCAAGAAAAAGCATTTTCATAGAAAGTGGAAATGGAAGTACAGAGCCCTATAGTGATGATGTTAAAATATTAACATCTGCTAAATCAGCATCTTAAGACAGTGTTATTCTACTTCATAACTCTGCCAGAGGTTCAGTCAAATTCTTGATGACAGTGACAATTCAAGTTATGTTTTGAAGGAGAATTCAGTGTTTAAATAGTTAAGAAAATATTTTAGGAATTTTAGTCTTGGTGTAATTGGGAATTTAGCTGCCTACACCTTGATAGGGTGGCATCTTATTTTTCTCTGTATTGGGTATAGCTTGTATGCGCTTCATAACCAGCACCATTCATGGGATAGCTGGGATTTTTTCTGTCTCATACAGGATACTTTCTCTTTCCTGGGATGGGGAAAAAAAAAAAAAAAAAAAAAAGGAAAAGGCATTTAGCTCTTCCAACAGATCACTGTAAGCCAGCTATTAAGGTCTGCCAAGCAACTCATGAATTGATAATAAAGATTTCAGTAATTTTATGCAGGAGGCCCTAAAGATAATGAAAAGTACCTCAGCAATAAAAAATGAAATTTAAGAGACATTAACTTATCCCAAAAGTTACACATAGTCAAGATGATTATCATTCATTGAGGGGTTTCAGCTGTATCAGTAAATAATAATAGAGTATTTCCTAAAGTTTAAATCTACTTTCAGCAATTGTAGTTTAAATGCTAATGGATATATTTACTCTGTAAATGGATCTTAACATTCTTAGAAGAACTTAAACATTTGAATTTATTCTGAGGTTTAGAAGAGAACTCTAGAGAACATTCTATGTCTTTTCAGTACATATTATATATATATTTATATAAAAACCAAGATGACCAAGACAACTTTTTTTTTTTTTTTTTAATTCAAATGTTTCAGGCTATAGAAGAAAAATGTTTTATTGAAGTTCATTGTCTGAGTGAATCCCTGTGTTGTGTAAGCTCTGTTCATTCAACAATTACTGCAATATAATTTTAAAGCTGTAGGTCTGTTTTCGTCATTCACTCTTACATTAATAAGATACAAAAAGAAAAATTCATCTTGTATTTGAACTTTCTGTTTAGGTGCTGTTTAATTATATATTTCTTTGTTAATACTATTTTAAATAGGGTCTAGAGAAGTAAACCCATAAGATCCCAGGCTAAAATTTAAGGACTGATGATGTTTAAGAAATTCCATTCTTGAAGGTATGCCTAAGAACATAGTGTTATTTAATCAGCAAAACACTTAAGCATCTGCTTAACTCTGTGTATATTTTTTGAATGAGCCTTATTTAACAAACTACATCAGTATGATTTCAAAAATTCTTCAATTTCACTAAAAGCTTGTTGAATTCAGAACAGATTATTCGAATATTAATAGAAAGAATAGGGTTCAGTTTTTTGTTTCCTTAAAATAAAACATGTTTGACCCAACGTTAAATCCGTGCTCAACCGAATGTATAGATGCATTGAGCCCTGCATGTACAAAAATGCTGTGCTTTGTGTTTTGTTTACCAAAAAGCTTTTTATAGTACTGAATTTTCTGTTTCCATGTTTAGTGGTCTCTAAGGAATGGTGGTCATCTTGCTTATATACTTCATACTTTTAAAAATTATTATTTTTATTGCAAAAAACATGTTTGCAACAGTGCAAAACAAAAGAGAGTGTGGATGCCAGCTGTATCTTTCACAGGCGTTCTTGTTAATTTTAAGCTATATTTGGCTGTCTAAACCTTTCCTTTATGTAAACCCCACCAAAGGTCAATGAAACAAATTTGTAGCAGACAGTGGTTCTACCTTAAGGCACTCTGGGAAGTTTTTATACCATTATTGGCCATTTAGAGGCTATGATCCGATGAAAGAAGGAGAAAACGCAAAAGCAAATTTGCCCTCCACTGAAAAGTGAGCATAGCACAAATATAATCTAAAATTATTATAATTAAAATTATGTAAAAAAATAAAGATAATTAAAATAATAAAGCATTCTGGGCCACCTTTCAGTTATTTTTTACCTATTTTCTTCAGTGCTATATTATTTGTTAGCAGCTACATACTGCTTAAGTTCCAATAAATATCTGGACTGCAAAAAGCAGAGACTGCTTCTAGTTGAAGACGTAGAGCAAGTGCTTGAAATTCAGTCCCCAACTCATACATAAAGAATAAGGCTACAAGTGTTATAATTTAATGTGTTTCTTTTTCAGTGCCAATTGCTGAGTCTGAGGCCACTGGATAAATTGCATAGGAAAATAACCTATATAAATATCTCCAGATCAATAAAGAGGAAGCCTACATGCTTGGGTGACATAGCAAGAGGATTGTTTCCACAGAGACTTTTACAAGCAACAATTTCTTTTGCTGAACCATATTTTGTGTTCAGTTGTATAAATACTTGCCCTCCACACATACATTACAGACAAATCTGTTCAGTGTCCTGAGTCTCCAGTTCTGGTGATTGTATAAGTAATTTAAGTAGAGGAGAATACTAAAGATGGGAATACTTAATTGGTAATAAAACAGTATGATATTGTTGGTGATCACAACTGCATAAAGTCTAGTGGCTTGCTTTGTAACATTTACCTTCTCCTTTGGAAGAATCCATACGTTTTCAGGGATAAAAATAGGCTTGTCCTATTTTTATTATATTTATTATCCATAAAAGGAATTGCCTTATGTCACTATTAAAAAAAAAAAAAACAACAAAAAAAAACTGATAACAGAGTCTGGGATTCTCTGCAGGAGGTAACTGGTGAATACCTAACTTGGTTGTTCTTCAGTACACAGATATGTAGAATTTTTATTCAGGAGTGTCAGCTATCAAGTCTTCTATTATTTTTGTTAACATTTATAATTAATTTTTCCAGTACATTCTTTCTCAGTCAGAATATATCATGACAGTTTTGAAGCCAGATATGGCCTTTTGAAGCACTGAGCCTCATACATATTGGAACAGTGGGATTAGCTGCAGCGACAGAAAAACATTTCTATTCATACAGGAGAAATAAAAGGTGGTAGGGGTTAGAATGGCAAGAGAGTTGTTGGCACTGTAAATGCACCTTTAATGTGTTGTTTGGAAGGCAATTAGCAAACAAGTACAGGCAGGATAAGAAACAGGCATCACTCTATGGATACCAGTGTATTTATGTCTCTGTACGAGCCTAATATATATATATTACTGTTGTATGAATTTCTCAAAAAGGTTGATTGAACTATCTTTATAGTTATACAGTTAAAAGATAGTTTTGATAGTTTTAATATCTAGTTGAGGTATATTAGTTCTGAAAAGCTTCAGAAAAGGAAGATCAAAGATACTGAACGGCTTCCATGTAAGAAATAATTCAGTAGGATACTTCTCTTAACCTACAAAAAAAGAGGCAACTGAATGGGCTTATAATAGGGGACTGTAAAATAATGACTAGCATGGAGAAGGGGAATATAAAGGTGAGTGTAGAATAACTGTTCACCTTTTCTTCCAATACAAGAACCAGAAGACATCAAATGACTCTAAAAGACAGCAAGTTTCTTGCCACAGAACATTGCAGGTACCAGAAGTTCACATGTATTCAAACAGTGACAGTATTTAATGGGTTTTTATTCCATGGATTTGCCCAAAGGAACCTCTGGTTCAGCAAAATGAACCTCTGGAAGCCAAGGACTTGCTAGAACATGTGAGAATGGTAAAATGATCTCTACGTGCATGGCCTGGCATGCTTTCTTTGTGGGCTACCATGACTGTCTGTTTGTGGGGACAGGATATTGAGCTATACAGATCTTTAATCTGAAACACAGTAGCTTTTTACTTGATCATTAACTGAATCCCTAGCTGAGTGACACTTTTGTCACGATTGCCTGTCATCTTATATACGCTAGCAGTTAAAGGAGTTTGTATAAAATTATAGTGTCCACAAAGAGAGATTATTTTTTCCTAGAACCTGTAACATCCAACTGAATGATGTTGATCCTTTGTATGTTGGGATCATCCCAGCTGTAATGAAAGTGGGGAGAATTGCTGTATTATTTTGCTTTAAGGAAGATTAAAATAATATTTAACTGCATCATTCATTTAAACGTTAGGATTCAGTTAACAGCCATTTGTATTTGTTTATAAGGTATTTTTATACTTATTTATGAGTATTATTTTGAGTCAGGAGCCTTTTAATTCTTCAGAAATATGTCCTTCAGTCGTGGTAGTGTGATGTGCAGTCCCACCTGGGGAGAAAGCAGGCACTGGGAAACTGTAGCATCATGAGCCTTTAAACCTTTTGAAGGAGGACAGTGCTTGGCAAGTGTAACACACTAAGAAGGAGGCCGATCTGAAAGCTGAGTAGTCATGGGAGTTGTAGATCTTGTTAGAAAAGCTTTTGTAATTTAGCTGCTCCTGCCCACCACTGTATAGGGCCCAAAGAGATGAAGGAGAAAGGTCGGTGCACAGACCAGACATGCTTTACACTGATGGTTACTTTTCCCAGAGAAGAATTGCCATTTAGTTGAGAAAGAAAACAGCACCTTTAGGAAGAGAAGTCTCCCTGGGCAATAGCATTGATCAGAAAGAGAAAATAACCAAAAAATTCAATGCTTCTCGGCAGCCATTAGGAAATGATTGCTATTTCCTTTAATTATTATATTGAAAAGGACAGTCTTGAATCAACTTTTTCACTTAAGTTCAAATCAAATAGGACAATCTACCCTCTTTCATTTTTCTTAATCTTGTGAAATCGTACTAGGACTTGTGATTAGGTTGAGGCTGTGTATATTTTGTAATACTTGGAAACTACTACATTTAATAACCATGCATTCTTCAAAGATAAATAAACCTCCTGACCAACATAGCTTTCCTACTGTAGTTCATAACTTATGTTTATATTGGGCTGACTCACTAGCACTTCAGTTTTCTGAAGTGTACAAAAAGAGAGGAAAAAAAACCCTTAGGCAATTATTTCCCTTGTTCTTTGATACTGGGGCTCTAGCAATGATAATGTTTTAAAGTGGAATAGTAGTGTTAATAGATAAGGTACTTTTTGTATAGCTGTGTTTATCTCTAGCTTCCAACTGCTACAGTTCAAAACATCCTCAGGGATGCTACGCTGCCTATAATTACACTGGCTCTCTGGGTCTAGAATGTCAGACGGTTGTTATAATGAGGAATTAAATGATGTTATATACTGAGCACTCTGTTATGATCTATTTAGAAAAAACATGCTTGAGTGTCACTTATTAAAAAATTTTGCCAGACACCTGCCTTAGGTTGTTGGTTTTAGTATATAACTGCTGCTAATATATAATCGATAAGGAACACACTGAAGATACATTATTAATATAGTGGCAGTGGGCCAAAGCAATAAGAGATCATTACAACCATCTTGCATAAACAGCTTGCTTTGCACTATAAATTTTTCCTCATCAAACCACATTTTCATTCCTAGATGTTATTCAAGCGAATTTAAAAAAGAAATTGTTAACAACAACATCCATTGTGTAAAAAAATGTCTAGAAGATAAAGGAAGTAATGAACAATTGAAGGAGTCTCTTGTTTGGTTATGAAATTGGAATATGTATTTTTTTATGGTTCACAACCATTGTTTGCAAAGGCATTAACCAATTTGTCCTCCTAGAGGAAGAATATATGCTTCACTTTTTGTGATGAACTGCTGGTGTAATGAAAGAAAAACTCTTGGTAAATTTTCCCTTGATCCAAATAAAGTTCACAGAACCAATATCATAATATCTGTGTATAGAAGAAATACTTTGGCAGTTTAGTGGAACTTAAGAGATGATCATTCAAACAGATATTATGGATAGAGAAAGTAAATCTAGAATAAAACATAATGAGAAAAACACTGGAGTAGTTGAGAAAGCTGGAAAGCTGTGTAATATGCAAGCTATTTATCAACTTAATTTGTTAACAAAGAAGTGAAGAAAGCATGATGTTTTAATCAGTTATTTAAACAACTAGAGGTCTAAATAGAAGTGGTTCTGTACATAGTAAGAGTATTCCAAAACTTCATAGAGTATGTATCCTCTCGTATACTCTCTTTTGGCATTTATATCCTCTACTTTGGTAACATATCCTCCAAACCACTTCTACCACAGTAATTTCTACCATACTATCAACTGCTCTCTTTCTCTCTTTGTAAGAAATGCCAACATACTAGTGTCACTAGTCAGGTTATTTTCTTTCTTTTGGGACATGAATTCTGGTTTTGGACTTGAACATTTGATTGAGGGAGCATTTGCACATGGTGTTTTTGCTACCTGCTATCACTTCCTTAATTTTTTGATGGCCTCCTTTCAGTCCAAATGTTGATTTGGAGCTATTTTATGAGCCTAGTTACAGAGCCACCCATATGTCTCTGCATTTATAGAAACAATTGCTTTGTGTGATAAAATTTCTGTACCCTTCAGAGAAGGTGAGATTTTTATAAGGGTTAAACTGTGATAAGCAGAAAAAGGAGATTATCACTGCAGATAAATTCAAAACACCCATAGAATGAAATAGCAAAGTTGATTTCTATCTGTTTATAAGACAGGAAGATACCAGAATTTCTTCCTTTCCTTCCAACTGTCCGTCTGTCACAGTATTTACCTTATTCTTCTCAGTAGTAACTCATTCTTCAATTCCTGGCATGTTTTACAGGCTTGAGGAGTTATGATATATTAAATACATGAAAGAAGTTTCACAAGGTCACTTGGAATGACAAGGTGTACCTGTGCTTGTGTAGACACTATGGACTTAGGCTGTCCTTGAGAATACAGGTTTTAAAGATGTCTACTTAGACTCTTTTGAACTGTCAGTTTTTCTCCCTTCATCTTATTAGGGATTCTGTTTTTGTCAAGGTTGGGCTGAGAAATCTTGCTTGCCAAGCTGATATTAGTTTTCATTTCTGCTTATGATAATTTATTCTTAAATGACGTGATATTGTGAATAGAATTGCTTAGCAATTAGCCCACATGACATGTATGTTATAGATGGTCTTGCCTAGTCACAAGATAGGCAGATTGCCAAATATGTGCAAGGCCACAAATGGAGATGTTTAGTCCCAGCCATCCTCGGATGTGGATTGGCTGCACAGCTCTGGTGCAGCTTGTAACTCTCACCTCTGTCCCTAAGAAATGCATTGCTGGACTCTGTACAGACACTGGAGAGTGAGAAAGTGTTGGAGGCAGGTAAAACGGAGTGGGTGTTCTTGTGTGTTCTTAAGCGGCAGTTTGGGGGAGAGATGGGCAGGGATTTAATGCAGTGATAGAACTAAGTAGTCACCGACAGAGGCAACAGCTAGAAGAGATTCATTTGGTAAGCGGTAACTGTTCTTTAGAGGTGTTTGGATGAATTTAAAAAGAGGCTGCAAGCATCTTTATTTCACATGAGAAGAAAAGGGGCTGCAATTTGGAAGTGCAATGGTTGCATGAGGAGTAGAGGAATGAAGTTGTATGTGTGTGAGGAAAATCCCTTCAGTCTGTGGCTTCTAAATCAGGTATTTGTCCTTTCCACAACATTCTATTGGTTACTATGAGAGTGTTTTTTTTTTTTTGTAACAAATACAACCAGCAAAACAAAACAAAAAAATCATAGTAGTTTCCTTATAGAAAGCTTGAGAGCATACTCCCATGCCCTTAATTGAAAAGAATGTGCTTAGAGAGTTTTTGAATATACCACACAATGTTTGCAACACCGTGACTTTTGCAGGTCTTCTTGACTTTCCCAGCTGTTCATTATTCTGATGCTCTTCTGGGTTTATTTTTCTCGCCCCTACTCTCTGCTCTCCCCTTAGGCATTTAGTTATGCACACTGCTTCAGGTAGATTCTTCTTACAGTCATAATCCCTGTAGGTTTTGATATAATGCTTCCACTCTGACATACTGTATTGCAGGTTTGTGAAACATTGCAACTAGGTTTTAGATAAATGCTTTTTATTTTTTTTTATTTTTTTGTGTATATTATTTTATTTTATTTTATTTTTATTTTATTTAAAAATATTTATTTTTTTTGTGTTTTTAATTATTTAAATGAAATATCTTTGATAATACCTTGACTTTCTTTCACCCCAGTGTGCACACTTTTTGTTGTTGTTGTTTATTTGTTAGTTGAATCTGTCTTGTTGGTTGTGTGTTATTCCTACACTCTCTGTAGAAGATGCAGTACCTTCCAGTTCAGGTGCTGTGTTAATGTAACTAATGTGCTTTTACCCTCTCTCAAGTAATTAAGAGTTGAACCTAATAGTGAATTTCAGGACCGGTATTACATTTGCTTTTTACTGCCCTTTGTTAATGGCCCTTCTGCTGGTGAGAGTGCTTATGTCCCACCCAAACTGAATTAATTCTTAAATGTATATTTGTGAAATGCTTTTGTCAAATGCACCTTTCAGTAGTACACATATGATGGGGGTGCTCATTCTGCTCTAAGTTTGTGTCTGTATCAATTCCCAACAATTCATATCTATACCTTGACAAATAATGTTTATAGGATAGAATACAATATGTTTGTACTATCAGGGGATCTGACTGCAGAGGACAAGTTTGGAGTTGAAAGAGAAGGGTAGAGGCAACCACAGTGTATATTAGTTACTGAAAGAAGTAATGCTTAGATCATATTGCTGCAACTGTGATTTCCAAAAAGTCTTTTTCTCACAGCTTGTCTTTGCTTTGATTAATATCATAGGTTTGACTGAACAGGAATTGATTTGGCCTATGACTGCACATACTTTCTTATACTCTCCTACAAACATAGTGAAAGTAGTAAAGCAAGAAAAGTTGATCCAAGTTTTGACTAGTTCTGTCGTTTTTTTATTATTTTTTAACTAAATTTCTATAAAAGCTGGCAGTCATCTGAGGTTTGAAAACAGTGAAATAATTGATCAGCAATATCCAAAGAAATTTCCAAAAAGATTAAGCAAGTATTTTCCAGGCTTTAAGCCTAAAAATGAACCAAATGAGTGGTTCTTAGACAAAACAACTTTTTAGATAGAGAGATACTTTTTAGATACAAAGGTATTGATGGATATTGGCAACCTACTGAAGCAAGGAATATTGATGTACAAGGAACAGGGAAACGAATAAGCTGCTAAAAGAATGCAAATAGAATAACATGGAATCAGTAAGTTGGAAATGATGGAGGAAAGATCATTAATGATACTTGGAGATACTTTCTGCAAGGTATATGTAACCCTCAATTTATTTGTTTGTCAGTACACAAGCTATCAAGCACTTGAATTCTCAATTCACTGTATTTATTAGGGCAACCTTTTCCTCAACAGTAATAATTCAATACACAATACTTAAATAGCAGAAATTAATAAATAACACAACGCTACAAGGAATTTACAGTGTATCCTCATCACTGAATCAATTTAACATAGCAGTTCTGGGTGTTATTCACGTGTGACCAAGATAAGTATTTGTAAGGTGCAACCATCACCTTGAAGCACAAGGTTGCAATCAAACCCAAGTGGTTAAATTGAAGGACAAATATGTGCATATCCAAATGGAGCCCTTCAAAGATCACTTGCAATGGTCACTGGTAGGATGGAGAGGAGAGTCTTGTGTTGGTTAACCCAACCCCTTAGCAGGCTGGGGAAAAGAACAAGAAGGGCAGTAACAAGAAAGAGTAATGCATGGGTCATGAGTTTAATAGGGGGGAGGGGGAAAAAAGAAAAGAACACGTGATGCAAAAGCAGTCCCACACCATCATGAGACATATGTCCATCCAGTCTCTGAGTGATGGTTACTTTGGAAAACAATCTCCCTGGTTTTATTGTTGAACATGATGTTAGATGCCATGGAACATCCCTTTGGTCATTTGGGTCAGCTGTCCCATCTGTGGCTTCTCCCAGACTTTTGCCCATCCCCAGTCTAATCACCAAGGCAGCAGGGTGACGAACAGCCTTGATGCTGCACAAGTGTTGTCCAGCGATAGATTGTTAGTCAATTCACTCTGTAAGACTATACTAAATATTTTATTTGAAGGATTCTCTAAGGCTACTGACAGTGAGTCCACCAACAAGAATAGCATCTGTAAGGGACAGCGCATGTGAAAATCACCTGTATCTGGTCTTTTTCACTTAGAATTGACATTTGCTGAAGTCATACAAGAGGCAAGCAACTAGCACCTTCTAGCCTGGAGTACGAGATCTTTGAGCTGAACTATTCAGAATGGAAAACTGAGTTCAAATATATTTAGAAATGTTTAACTCTTTTGTTGCTTTTGAAGTAAATAAATTTCAAACTATCAATTTATGATGATCCAGATATGGGCTGCAGAAATGAGAATTGTAAAAAGGTTATTTCATGTTAGAATGTTTATTTTATTTTATTTTATTTTATATTTTATTTAATTTTAATTTTATTTTTAAGCTAATTTACAACTTAGGTTAGTTTGAAACAAAATATCTGAAGACACTGAAGATTTTGAAACAGTTACCTTGTTTTCTACACATACTTCTAATTCGTTTTATTCTTGGGTAAATACCTCAACATAGGTAAAATGAAAAATGTGTATTGGAGATCCAATTTCAACTGAAGAAAAAGTATTTTTAAAGAAATATCTTAAATATTAGAGTAGCTTTTCAGAGGTGGCTATGCATAGACTCCCATGAAGGAAAAGATACAAGTAAATGAATATCCAGGGTACAAAATAAATTTAGAAAAAAGCTAAAAAAAAAAAAAAAAAGAAAAAAAAGGCAAAGAAATAGTTTACCCTCCCCCCCAATGTAAATGTTTAATTCTCCTATCCATATTGCCACCTTTTTGAAAAACAGAATAAATGATTAAATGATCTTTATTTCTTTTCCAGTAAACTTGTTGCCAGATTTAAAAGACAAAATGTCACACTTCCTTGCTCCCATGGCATGAGCAGAATTTCAACTAACTTGTCACTGTTCATTCTGAACAGACCTTTCCACAGGTCTGACTCATTACATATTTGAATTGAATTATAAAGGCACAGTTGTGGTTTGTATACATCAATATGAAGGGCTAGAAAAAATGTTTTTCTCAAAAGTGATCACTAGCAATTATATTAATTTAATACTTTAAATAATAATTTAATAATTTAATATTTAAATCTAGTTTATATGATATATATATATATACATGACAACTTTATTCTGCTTCTTTTTAATTATGAATATACAACTGTACTGTACTAGAAAATGTAGGACCTCTACAGTCTGTTATCTGGTTGTCTGTATGTATCTTAGGTACTCATGTGCAGGTACATACTTGCAGGGAATCATCAGCAAAGAGGCTCAAAGGGTGATAATATAACTCATATTATCTAAACTCCCTCTATAATGAGAAGGAATTAAAAAGAGACAACAAGAACTGATCAGTCTACCTATCTTTGAATCAATCTCTGCACAGGCCTTTCTTTTTGTCTACAGTAGGAACTGTCATACTAACTTTGACAGTCTTCTAGTAGGATGAATTCTGTACACATAAATGTATTCTGTATCACCTGTGTGACTTTTAGGACACAAGCTCTAACTTTACAGATCCTTTCAACGTACCTCCAAAAGACTAAATATTATTTAATCTAAATAAAATTAGTTTTATTTATATCAATGCATATATACTGCCTTAAAGAAACTGAAGTTTAGGAAATAAATTCTGTTTAAATGGATCAGAAGGTGACCATTTTTATGTAACTCGTTTTTTTTCTAGTTATTAGATTAGTTCCTGTCAGGTATTGATATCTTAGTTTTCTGAAAAGTATGAAAGGTTGCAAACGTAGACAAAGTTAATTTCTTTTGAAGTGTATGCAGGTTGATGTACCTGAAACTGGGCAGTAGCACTTTGTAAACATCTTTTTTGTATCATCTTCAGAATGGCTGCTGAAATAACGTTTTAATTTCTCTTCAGTGAACAACAGTTAATGAAGTTCACTTGCAGGATATCATTAAGGGTTATGTAAGAGTATTTAAGTGTTGGATTTTTATGTTCAACAAGGAACAGCGGGGAAGATTTCTGATCTCTTTCAGGATAAAATTCATCTCATCTTAAGGAAGGCCATGTAAAATATCCAACTCAAAAGCGACATATACCTTATTAAAAATGAAACAAAACCAAACAAAAAATAAAGTGAAACAAAACAAAAAGTAACAGTAGATGAAATTGAATTCATCTCAGAGAGTGGGATTCAGCTGCCATAACATAGATACTATGAGACATGTTGCTTCCAGCCACAGTTTAAAAAGTGCTTGCACCTCCACTGAGTCTTTTGCTGTATCTGCCAGCCTGTACAGGTTGCACCCTGAAATAATCTTAGGCTCTCTGAAGTAGATGTCTATTTTCAGGCAACTGAATTTTGCTGTTCTACCCACAATTGACTCTACACCTTGACTTTAAGTAGTAACTGAGATTGCAAATAATCTTAAATTACTGGGGTGGTGATAATTTATTAAAACTAAACTACAGCAAAACATTGAAACCAGTGCAACATAACTAACCCACTGGCTCAGAGTTGTTACAGAGAGAACACAGGGGCTTAACGAGTGGCAGACATGAATCTTTAAAGCCCATAAAATGTTAAATGAACATTTTAAAAATGAAAATGGTAATATTCAGTGTCTCTAGTAAATTTAAGCTGCTACTTGCCACACGAAGCATGAACGTAACAAAGTCTGATTTTCTGAGGGCAGTACAGTTTCTGAATGATGATTGTCAGATGACCAATTGTCTGTGCCAGACTCGTATTCAAAAAGCTAGTGCCTTTTGGTCTTAAAAGATGTCCAAAGTTTACATCATAAAATTGATTTAAGAATAAGGCCTTGGTCCCTTATTTTCCTACACTGAAATCTTATATTATAACCTAAATAATTTGTTGCTTTGTTGAAAAACAAAAATGATTTAAGCATTTTTCCATATTAAAAAAGAGAAAAATAGTTAATGCCACAACAGAGCAAAACTTGTATTAATATAAAAATTTAAATAAAAGGAAATAACTTGGTCAATCAAGTTCCTCTTAATTATAGGTGTTAGGGCTTTTGAAATGGATAAAAATGTTAGTGTATTTTGACGCTTTCAAGGCATTAAATACAATTGACTCTGAACTTTCTGTGTAATAAATTTGAACAACATTTCAATTCTACTACACTTCAATAAAGGAAAAAAATATTAGGGCTTTTATCTGTCAGCTGTGTTGGAAAAATCTTGAAGTTTTTAGATAAATTGCTACTTCTGATGAAGGAATGCATCTCTATACCATAAAGATGAAATGGAGAGAATTCCCATAACAGTTTCGAAGATGTTCTCTCTCAGCCTACAAGCCACCTATTAGATAAACCTGTATTACATAAAGTTGTCTGCTGCAGTACGCTTCTTTATCTCAGGCAAAATTCCCTGCCTCCAGAAGGTAAAGCTATAGCTCTTCATATTGCAAGATCATCAGCCTAGATTACAAGGATTGTGCATGGAGGTTATATTTCTTTGACTTGTTTTGTCTTGTAATGTTATTAGATTTTAAGCCACCTTAGGAGGTGGGGGCATATGTCCACTGTGCTACACTGAAAGCTCCTTCTTGTCTCTGCAAAGAGTGAAAATTAGCATTGAATACTTTATAACTAGCATCAAGTAAGGCCCTCTAGTTCTTCTAAGTAAACAAGAAAACCCTGCTTACCTTTTGCAGGACACAGTGTTTTTGCAGAGCTCATTTGTTCCAAGCTTTCTCTTTTCCAGGCTGAAGTATCCTTTCTCATTCACTCTTGCTATGAAATCTATTGTATATTGTTGCCTTCTCTTTCTCTTTTCTAGTTCTATTAAGTCACTTTTAAAATGAGCATGGTTTGGTTCAAGGTTCAGATACGTATTTGCTGAGTGCCTGAACTCCCCTTTAGTCAATGGAAGTTAACAAACAGAATGAGTGAGATGTACTGGTCAGCTGCATAAGAGTAAGGGTCTAACAGAATTTGAGACCTATTTGTATTTCAGAGCTTCAGAGCCACCTACATAGATAAGACATGAGACCTGGGAAAGACATACTTTTAACTGTACCAGAGACCAGGAGGGGTAGCTTCAGTTTTTTTGGGTAGCCCGTATGAGGATGTATGCATTGAGTTGCATTGAGTCCTAGATGACTGGGCTCATGTGAGCTAAACTGTACTCCAAGATCCACAGAATACAGCAGGAACTTGGACTCCAAGAGTACCTACGGGATTTTAAGTATAGGTGTCTTAATCTTCAATTTCAATCCATTCATCTATCCCCCAAAGTGGGTTAAAACAAGATGCAACATGCAAGATATTGTCATAGAAGTATTTTCTATATTTCACTGTTCACTAGAATGTCTTGCAGATTTTATTTATTTATTTATTTTATTTATTTATTTTGGTGATATTTAGACTGTTTTCCAAATGGAAGTAGTTAAAATAATATTGTCAATACCTTACCCAATTCTAACTATGTTCTAGAATACCTGAAAACAGAGGTTGCAAAGGTAAGTTTTGTGAAAAAGGTAGTTAGGTAGCCCATTTATATATCTAAAGCAAAATGTCCTTTGATTAAGAGGTCGTTTTTGTTAGACATTGACAAATCCAGTTTTAAGATACAGAATCCTTGAGAAATTAGCGTATATTGTACATGTGGTCCATGGAACACTTTTCCTTTTGAATAAAAAAAAAATTCTTTTTGAGGTTGAAACAAAGAAACAAATCAAAAGTCCTGAACATGAGAAGAAGCTTATCATACAGGTTGAAAAATGCTTTTTTCTTAAAACAAGTATGGTAGAATAAAAACATGGAGTATTTTCACTGTCTAGACCTCTGTTGTTACAGATGGGACTTCACAATGGAAAAAACAGTTAAAAACTTTTCAAATACATATATATTTTAAGTATACCCTTATAAATAAATAAAAAGTAAAGCTAACACTGTGGTCATGCTAAACAAGACTGTATTCTGGTATAAAGATGTTTCTGTCTGGAAAAGCTTGGCCAAGCTTTTCAAGAAAATTATATAAGAAGAGATGATAAGAAGTAGGAGTTGATTTCTACAAGTTAATATTTATTCCATAAATAGGGTTTGGATAAGTAGGATGCATAGCTCGTACTTTCCTGCCAAAACAAGTTTTCAATTTTTCGTAAGAGGCTTCTAATTCAGTAATTAAAACTTAATTATCAAATTAGTGAACAACTTATTAGGGATAATTATCACATTAGCTAACAATGTTTTACTGTTTAGATTCAATACAACAAAATATCTATGTAGCCGGGGATCAATCTGAACCCAAACTCTTGATAAAGTTAGTGCTGATTTCTGGTATATAGATGGGATCAGAGTGAAAGGATATATATACTGTGCAAGTATCATATGTATATCTGGATCACATTCTAGTCACAAAGAATATAAACACCTTCCCTCTCATGGAAAAGATAAGGTAATTATTAGGGAAAAAAAAAGTCAAATGTTCTGCAAATTAGAGAGGAATGTGAAGTGTTCAGTATCTCTGTTCTTCAGATCAAATGTTTTTACCTTCTGCTTCTCTACACTTTCTGCCCAGCGCCTCCAATAATATTTCTACAGGCTGTGAATTAAACACCCTTGGTTTTGTCACTGGAGAAGTGAATCAGTATCTCTGAGACGTGTCATACTGAAACAGACCCCCTTATGCCTCATTAAACATTTTTGCTTGTTTATTTCAAGATCCCACTGGAATCTGTTCTCCAAGTGAATCTGCCTTAAATTATCAGTTTCTGAAACTCTCAACTTTAATATGTATTAATGTGTTTTTATTGATATTTATCATACTAATTGAGTGGATTTTAGAAATATTATGAATCTGTAGCATAATATGTATATCCTGTGTAATATTTAGAAGATAAATAGCAAGAAAAAGCTTTCAAGAAGCTTTAAATTTTAGAATTATTTCTTGTTATTTATAGAGTTGATACAGTACATTTCACTTATTTATTTGGAGAGCAATGTTTTAATTTCTGCTTATATGTCATAAGGTATAAGTCATGCATATACAGTATGTATAAGTTACATTGAAATTCATAATTCGTCTCAAGTTACCTTATATACCTCTATTGGTGTAACATGGAATATATGAGCTCAAGGAATCTGAATATATATGTTTTTAAAGCTTTATATATAAATTTGCTCATTCTAGGAGCAGATGCACCTAATAACTCAGCTTTTGAATAAAAATGATTTTGTTTGTTTATTGTTTCTTTGGTTTTAATTTTATTTGATTTTCTTTTATCCACATTAGCACTTGACAATCTCGTTAAAGAACCATTGCTTTCTTGTTACTTGGAATTTTTATCAGCAGCACTTATTACTTGTATACTTGTTTGCTCATATTATTTGCTTGTTTCTGTACTCACTTTTTTTTCTTTTTTCTCCTTCTGGTTGAACATTCAAAAAGGAAGTAATTGAGAGGCTACAGAAACACCAATACTATGCGATCCAAACAGCTGGTACATTAGAGGCAACAATATTAAAGAATATTTTCCAAATATTATTCAATAACACACTGTAGTCTTCAGAAATTTTTTCCCGAGTACTTAAGTCATAATCCTGTAGTAGCACATACCATATTTTAATGAGGGTAGTGATACTTATGGCAAAAGTGATTTTGGTGAGTTTGTTACTAAGATGAAGACATAATGACTTCTAAGAAACACTCTTGTTTAAACCTTCTTGGAAACACAAATATTGAAGTGAAACATCATCATCGGATGTAATTCTTAAAAATGTTTATTTGTCACATTCAAAACTTTCATCAGTTTGATTTTGAAGATTGATTTTTAATTCTTTTATGGCTATTTTAAATATTTCTGCTGTTTCACTGCATTTCTGTATCAATGATTTCAAACTGTTTCATTGTAATTATCAGGAAACATTTTGAAAAGAAGATGAAATGCTCCAAGCAGTAGTGAGGAAAAGCTATCTCCTGTTAACCTTAAAGACAACATGGAAGCAGTAAACTGTTCCAGTTATGCATTATATCATGGAAGTAAAAACTCCATGTCATAAATGAAAAATTTAAAAATATTTTCGTGAAATATAAATTACTGAAAGTTTTTTTTTTTTCACCTTAGGGCATCAAGAAGAGAACTTTATTTCATAACCTCTATATACATCCCTTAGAAAACAAGCCACACTGCTTCCAGTCCCTGCTAAACAAGTGGATTTACCAGTTCTTGTCTCTGCTTATTCAGAGGTCACTGAAGAGCACTTGTGAAGTTCTACTTTTTCCATTAAAAAACAAGTTTTTCTTGATTCTTTGAAAGTCACTGTCTATGCACAGCAAAAACACCACAATTCTCCTTTTTGTTTGAAATGTCTGTGGAAAGAAAAGTAATTCACTAAATATGAGCAATATGGGTTCTTCAGATAGACAATTGCACCTTTCTCCATAATAGTATTCTAAACACCATTTCATTACCACAGAGATTGCAAATATATATTTTAAAAGTTCTTAATTACAAAAGAAATTATTCTGGTTATAGTGAACAGCACAATACAGTTCTTATCTATAGAATAATATTTGAGAAGCTGCATCTCTTCTGTTATATATTAACAGGTTAAGTATGTCCTTTTTCATTTTCTTCTCTCCTTTTTTAGATTACATAATACACTTCATAAGAATTGTTTTGGGTTTCTGAAGGATTCTGTCTGTGAAAATCTTGAGAGAAGGAAGAAAAGAAGGAAAAAGCAGCTTCTGAACTTACTTAAATAATTTAAATATGTACAAACTCCTGAAAATTTAAATATTAAGCATTTAAAATTAAAAAATCATGCTGAAGCTAGTGATGATCGCTTATACAGTTTACTTTTGGGGAAGTTTCTGCACAGGGATCCAGATGCCCCAAATTTCATTTACTTTAACAGATCTCAAGCCATTCAGCAAGTCTTTGTTCAGACATTTTTGTGCATTCATTTGCAGGATCCAAATTTTAGTGCTTATGTGGTTCTGTGACTCCAAACAGCCTTTTACTGACTTTTTTTTCTTTTAATGCCCAAAGCCATGGTAATGACAGTGCTATTATAGCTTTTTTTTTAAGAAAGAAACTCTTATGAAATGTCATTGTAATTTTAAACTTATACAAACAAATTCAATAAGGTTTTTGTTCCTTGTTATTTTTGGAAAGAGGAATTGAAAGTTGCATAATTTGAACATTCATATAGGTCTCTTTTTTTTTTTTTGGGGGGGGGGTGGTGAGATTTTAATTCATATAATGTGATTCTCATTTGCTAGATTCTATCGTGTTTGCTTTGTTGCTTTTAAATTAGGTGGTGGGCAATGCCAAAGTTATTTGGATAACTCGGAATTGACTCTTAAGGGACTCCTGACTAGGACATGACAATACTTGATGCTGACAGTGGCTTAGGAATTATTTGACCAGAAAAAGCAAATGGAAGTCAGCTGGACTGTATAACACTGGTCCCCATGAAGTACACTAGCATTGTGGAATGAATCTTAGGATTCATTCTTAGGTTGAATCTTAGGAAGCAAGTTGTAAGCTACTGGCTTACAAAGTAAAGTTACCTTCCCATGTCTGGGAAGAAAACATGAGTTCTGACCCTGACTTTCTCTTCTATTTAAGCAGTTTCTACATGACAGTCATTGGATAAAAATCAAATTCATGATCTGTCTCTTATGTCACTCCTAGCAGAGTAGCTATGTGATATCTTCAAGATTGCTTGTGTTTTCTGGATCTTGTAGACTGAAAATTCTTCTACATATGGTAGCCTATCTTCATTCAAGGTTGAAAATTGTGATGTATGTCAGTATATTTCCTGATGGCTGGGGCATTGTTCTGAACTGTGAAAGGTATGGGCTTAGAGTTCAGTAGATAATGGAACTTCAGTTTTCTATTTTATAGGTAAGCACTTTGTTGTTTATTTGAGAAATGTTAATTAACATACCATCACAAGTGGAATGAAGGTGTCATTGCAGTTTGCAGTTTGAACTTCCACAAGTTAAGAGCCTTTTGATTTTAGTTTTTAGGCACTTTTCTGATTCATCTTTAAATGCCAAGGGATTCTAGCATGAGCTTCATATAGCACAGTATTTCTCTGCATGCTTGTATACCAACAGTTCCTGGAAAACCTTTTAGTTCTCTAAGGAATCGTCAAGTGATTCCTGATGACTGTTGAACCATAGGCTCTGTGAATTGCTTTGGAGAAATTAGGTGTGCATCTTTTCTAAGTCCTGCTTGAAGAATTGCAATGCTAAGATCACAACTGGGTTCCTCCTTCTCCTGACTCTTTAACTTATTAAAAAGGAAAAAGTAAAGGAAAAGAAAAGGAAAAAGAAGGTTTTTGCTCCAGTGTTTGCATGAGGATTAGTACTAAATAGCTCAATTTGTAGGAGTTAAGTTCAAAAGACATCTACTTTTTAAATGTCATCTTATTCCTTGTGAGTGAATCACTTTTATTTTTAAAGCAGATAAAAACTCAGATAAAACTTCCTTTGGGTTATGTTTCTACACTGTGTACAGTCTGACTTCTCAAATATAATCTCAGATACAAATCAATATTTAGAAAATGAATGAATAGCATTCAGTGTGATGGAAAGAAAAAACAAAACACCTTAGCCTAATGTAATACTGGTAGCATTTCATTTATAGTTTGAATGGGTAAGTTAGGTAACTGGTTTTGTCAGTGTTTTGATATATTTTATGATCAGTATTTTGATTTTATGGTTTAGTATTTTGGTATATTTTATTCTAGAAAGAATAAAATTAAGTGGTCTGTGATTCATACATATTAAGACTAATATCTTAATATAATATAAGCAGGAAAGTTGAAGATTGTAACTGTCCAGTAAATAGCTTATGAACAGACATAAGGCTTCTACATTAATTCCTATGAAAGTACTTCTGTAAAACCTAAGAATTTTAGTTTGTATATTATCTTCCTCAATAAAGTTTTGGAGGAAAAATATTTTCTTCATGGAGACTGAAAAGCTTTTTATCTGGGTGTTGGCTTCCTCTTTTTTAGACAATAGTGGAACAAAGCAAAATGGTATTGTTTCAAACATTTAATTAGCCAAAGTATTGGAAAGTTCATTTTAGCAAAATCTCCTGAGGCTATTTTTGTAGTCACATTTCATTTAGTGTTTGTTTCCTTTTGTTACTGCTAGTCATGAGAGACTAAATATTAGGTGAATGATAATATGATAATTGCATTCAAATTATTGAGTATATTGTGAAATAAATTGTTTAGTGTGTCAGAAAAAGCTAATGCATATCCTTAAATTGAAAGAAAAAAACACATATGGAGACAGTACATTTTAACACTGTATGAATGTGTTCATATGGTCTTATTTTGCATGTCATATGTAGTCATGCTCTGCTGGTATTCTTCTTGAAAGAGTAGTATTTATAAAGAGAAGCTATCAGAAGCAGTGTTTTGTATGTATGATGCATATCCAGTCTAGTAATATTAATTTTTAAATAGCATTTTATATATGATTTTCAAAGCATGTTTGGCAACTGTGTTGATGAAAGGAAAGATTCTGACATATGTTGTTTGTCATATCTGACTTAAAGGTGTTGGAATGCATCAAATTACATTTATAATGTAATTTTAAATATACCTTTAGTCATTTGAATTTACTACGTACTCATTGTTAAAAATATTTTTCACCAGTTGTATTAGATAAAGAAGCTTTCATTCAAATGAGATCTGGGTTTATTATTTCCTCCTATTATCTCATTATTTTCTTACATTTAAGAAAAACAAAGTAAAATTTTTCTGTTTTGATTGAATTTAAGATTAAATAAGCAGGATAAACCTAATATTGACTGGATATTTTCCCCCTCATATATTGTACAATCAGAAAATATATAGTTCTGTTTGTCTTAAATCTGTGGATATTTCAAATCTTTTTGGAGAAGCATGTCTTAAAACTTTCAGTTTCATGCAATGCTACTAAAAATATAGATCAAAAGATAAGTTAGATACTAAAGGTTGATATTTCTATGTATTTATGTTGCAAGATTTGAAGGATTCTCTGATCATGTCTTCATATATTGATTCCACCTTTAATGTAGATTGTCTCATTTCAAAATGTTACTGATTTTCCGATACCTGTGCCTCCATTGCAATGTTGAGGTGTTTGGTACATCTGTATTGGATGAGATAATTTATTTTTCAGATAAGTTTCTCATCCAAGTTCACACAGAAAATCAGTGGCAATGAAAATAAACCCTAGAAATTCCAGGT
The DNA here is from genome assembly GCF_013377495.2 of Cygnus atratus. NCBI lineage: Eukaryota > Metazoa > Chordata > Aves > Anseriformes > Anatidae > Cygnus > Cygnus atratus. Next base: position 44,878,532 of record NC_066364.1, read on the forward strand.
GCTCCTTCCGACCTCCAAATCCTATCTATGGATAAGGGATACTCCTGAAGTGTATTGTCTTTTTCCAGAGTGGCTTATCCATGTAAAAAGCACTTAAATAAGCAGTTTTCCATGTCAGTTGATCCTTTTAATCTTTTCCCTGTTGTGAGATTCAGAAGGGTTTCAATATAATTTTGAAAAGGAATAACAAAACATGGTCTTGTACAGATTCACATTGGTATATTCTAAAACTATATATATATATAACAAAATATTGTTTTATGGAAAATACTGTAAAGAAGAAAATTTTTCATTTGCTTTTAATGGATTACATGGAAGTGATTTTTCATAATTCTGTTCCTGAGAGAAATTAGTGGCTAGGATATAATTTTATTCTGCAACCACACATCAAAGCTGGCAATGTTTATGAAGGTCTCTGAACCTTCTCTGTAGCTCTCCAATCCATAATGGGATCTGAAACAGAATAATCAGTACAGTCTATGGCACATTTGATTATGGCAAAAATGCCTTTAGCCAGCAACCTTGATCAGTCAGTGTAGCTCAGCACCTAACAAGCCTCTTCTTTCAGTACCATCCAGACCATGTCAGTGATATTGGGTCTTTCAGTTGAACCTCTTCAGTGTCTATTGGCTATGGCTGTATTTGGGGAGCTGTCATCACTTCATACTTCCAAAACCAGTCACTTTCAACTCTGGAAATGATGACAGTATAGTAGCATCTATTGAACTCTCTGAATATGTTTTTGTCTTTTTATCCCCCTACATGTACTACATGATCCTTGGCTTTGATTACCAAATGGCCAATTTCAAAATACAGAGAGCAGATACAAGCATATTTTACTGGTGTAATTCTTGATAGACTTATTTGATTATATCAAAAATCTTTTTAGAAGTAAGTTCTTCACAGATACCTTGTTCACAGATACTTATTCTCCTGTCTCTCATCCTTCCAGTTAATTAAACAATTTCTGATACTTCACATTTTCTGAACCAAGAAAGAGTCAGAATAAGAGATTTCTTATTTGCAGATTGTGTTTACATCTGGGGAACATAGCTATCAATACTCAAAGTATTGATCTGAGTTGTGGATGAAGAAATACAATAATTTAATTCCTATATAACTCCTCATAAATTGACTAGCATCATTTAAACGTACTTTATTTTTTAAAACTAAAATGATGGGAAAAAAAAATCGTATAAGGCAAGATAAATTATTTTTAAAAGTGAAATGTTTTCCAGGCTCTTGGTCACCTGCTAAGTATTCAAGATATGGGTTTGCATTTTTATCTCTTAAAGATTACTGTAGTATAAAATAATAAAAAATGTTCATGTGACTGATGTTACATTTGTGTTAATAATGTGTTAATAAAGAGTTTATCTTCACAGCTGTTGCTAAAGATGAGCAAATTGGTTCATGGTAACAATAAAATGGCTATAATGTTAAAAATTATAGCTATTAAATACTAATGCGTGTATATGTGAGATCTTTATCAAGTAGTTTTGATATTAGAAAAAAATGAAACTTCATCTTACTTCTTTATACAGCGAGATCACAATTAAAATAAAAGTTATGATTAACGCTATTGTTTCCATAACTTTGTTAATGTCAACGATGTAGTATTAGAATAAGTTCAGGTTTAAATTTGTCTCTCCTGATTTCACATTTGGAAATTAGTGTATCCTGATAGGGCCAAACCATGGAAGTTTTATAGCTGTGTATATGGTTGATATATTTCAATGATATTGGAGAAGATTTATTTTAGATTCAGAAAATCAAAGTAGTCAGTAAGCTTCATTTAAATTGATTTGTCAGAGCATGACCTTGAGGTAGCGTGGCCTTCTGTTATATATTTAAATGTTTAATTTTTCAGAAAGCATGGACTGCAAAATAGCCCATAGCCACTGTAATTAAATAGCATTCATTTCTACTGGAGCAAACTTGAAACTGTACTAGAAACAAAGGAGAAATTCTTTGATTCAATATCAGCCAGGCTTGCTATGTTGTTTGTTTATAGTTCCACTTGGACACTTTTGAAATTTGCTCAAGACTGACCCCCAGTGTGGGATGTTTATCAGGGGAAAAAATACCTATGACATTTTTATGCAACAGAAATAAAAATCTGAATCAGTCATGTGCGTACCATAATATTTGTGAAACTAGGTAGTTATGAGCAGGACCAATGTGTGTTTTTTGTTGTTATTTTGTTTTTGTTTTTGTATTTTTTTTGGGGGGGGAAGGGGGGGGGGTGTAATTTTTGCCAAAATGTGTGCTTGGCTTTTTCAATTAGAGAAAAAATGATTTGAAAATCAGAGAAAGCAGAGATGGCTTGTGAACCAATGTCAATTCTTTTTTGATATTTTTGGTGGAAAATGCTGAGCTTTTCATTTGAGCATTCTCAGAATATATATATTTTTTTACTTGTAAAATTAAAAGAAAAAAAACAGATTTACTTTTTCCTTGAAAAATAATAACACCTACATTATTCATCCAAATTCCGGCGTTACATAAATTGTGCTTTTTGATAAACTGGTACTATCTTTTTTTCCATTTTTTCAACTGTTTTTAGAGAAACTGTTACTACTTCAGTATTATACCAATGACTGGATTTTCCTTATAGGTTATGTTAAATGAATTTGGTCATATAAATATTTTCTCAGTACTGACAACTGCAATGAAAACCCCTAGTTGATTTCAGGTTCAGTAAAAGCAGTTGTAGTATATCAAGATTAATAGCAGACCTGAATCAACCTGGATGTCATTGTTAGAGTATCAATATCACTGATACAGTATTTAAAGACTGTCTTACAATTGCTCTTGCATATATGGCTTGTATTGTCCTGTCTGAAACGTTCCTCATCACAGTGATTCTTCAGGTGTTAATCACTACAAGAATGTTGTGAGCTTTAGTGAAGTGGCTATTTCAGGTAAAAACCTGAAAAAATGCTCAACTATAGAGTAGTCACCTACTGTACACAGTCAATAAAATTTTATGAGGTACCAATTGAGCTGTAGTTACGTGATGCCATATTTCCTACCCTTTTTGTTATAGGGCAGAGATGCATTGCCATATCATTTACACTGTAATTGAAGACGTCATATATGAGACCATTAAAGCAAGCTAAGCATTAAATAGGAATTTTACTACTCCTTTAAAGTTTTCTGTCTCTATTGTGAGGTAGCGGAGAAAAATCAGCTGTTTCCTCTAGGATGTGCTGCTGATCACTCAGAAGAACTTGTGTTTCTGCCTATTATGGATCTGCATGTGGTGTTCGCTCTCTATAGGTACCTTAAAGGAGGCTGTAGTGAGGTGGGGGTTGGTCTATTCTCCCACGTGCCTGGTGGCAGGATGAGGGGGAATGGGCTAAAGTTGCGCCAGGGGAGGTTTAGGTTGGATATTAGGAAGAACTTCTTTACTGAAAGGGTTGTTAGGCATTGGAATGGACTGCCCAGGGAAGTGGTTGAGCCACCATCCCTGGAGGTCTTTAAGAGACGTTTAGATGTTGAACTTAGTGATATGGTTTAGTGGAGGACTTGTTAGTGTTAGGTCAGAGGTTGGACTAGGTGATCTTGGAGGTCTCTTCCAACCTAGACGATTGTGTGATTCTGTTAAAATAAGACAAACCCCAACACCTATATTTTCTCAAGCTATTAGACAGAGATAGGCATTGGCTTGGCTGATTGTTCATGTATCAATGGCAAGATATACGACTGTTCTGTGTGCTTATCTGAGAGCATGCAGTGCATTCCTCAGCTTGATTATTAATAAGGCTATCCCGAATGAAATGGTACATAGGTAGCAGAGAAAAAGCGTTGTTGGGAGGGAACAGCATGATTCAGTATGCTATAACAGCTTTGGGAAGCCAGTATCCCTTTACAATTGAGTGCAGCTGATACAATTGAGTGTAGCTGAAGTACAAAGCCAAACCTTTTTATTCATTTGCTTTCCATTTTATTAAAAACATCTAGTGTAATTTCTGGCTTGTCTTCCAGTATTAAGCCAGTGGATTTACACAATATTTTCTTTTAAAAAATAGTCAGTGTTTTTTTTTTTTTTTTTGCTACTGCTTACATATTCAGAACAAATACAACATAAAAGTAAGGACAAGGCAATTTGAAGTTACCCATTGAATTTCTACTTGCACCTTAGGCAACAATGGAGAAAGCACCCTGTAAAACTTCCCATTCCTGTCAATTCCTGAACTCATTCATGTGCTGAGTATCCTGAAAATATCTGGAGCATAGACTTCCACACATGCTTAAAAGGGCTCCCAACTTGAGAACAAGGATCTGTTTTATGACTATGTTCTGAAATTCAAAATGTAGATATGTCTCTGCCTAAGCTTCTGCTCTGCTTATTGTGCAAGTTGCACACTACATTCAAGAGGTTCAAGGAAAAATTCTGGTGCCCTGAGTGCAGTTCACCAAAGTTCACCAAATCTAGCAGCTACTATTCAGTATGGAGGAGCCTCGCATTTTTGCATGTTAGAAGGATATGGTGCAGTTTAAGAACCTGTTGATTCTCTTCTTAGTGTGAAGGTTACAATGTGCCTACCTCTTTCAGCATCCAAAATATTTAATTATGGGATGTTACTCCCCCCCCCCCCCCCCCAGCTTCAGCAGACAGATACAGGAGTAGCATAAAACTGAAATGAAAGGAGACTAGTGGAAGTTTGACATCTTCCAAGTTAGAAAATACAAACACATAGTCTAATCTATACTCTTCTGGGGTTCTTATTTTTTTCATTCAGCATTTATGTAATATGAAATGGGAAAATATTCAGAAGTAGGAAAACAGAAGCTATGGTTTCCTTCCTCCTAGGAAAATATCCTAATCATAAGACAACAAAAACAGGTTGTTCTTCCTACCTCTGGTTTTCTTAGCAATGGAAATTTACCCAGACCATGTGCTGCCAGCTTTGTAGGGGATACGTTTATCACAGGGACAGAAAATGTGTGATTGAGGGAAGAAACCACTGAATGGAGCACATGGGAAATTACACATGCTATTGCCACTCGCAGGAGATAGGGACTTTGACATCTTCATAATATTGTCTTACTATATGATGGACTGTCATTACCATTAGGAATTACACAGATATGGGAGGTCAAAACCCATTTTTATTTTTCTTATGCTGAGAATAATGGCTGCGTCTTTGACAAGGATTTCCCCATCTCAAGAATTTAAGAGATGAGGAGAATGAAAAATAGAGCAATAAAGAAGGAAGATTTTAGTGAGCTTCAGAGAAATAGAAATTACAGAAGAAAGTCTTCCATTGTAAAAATTGCAGGTAGAAGAAAGATGCATTGTATTGCTTGTTTCTTTTTATGAATCCATTCTCACTTAGGATATGATCTTTTTTTTAATAAGTGTGATACATGTTTATTCATAAACATTTGAATAACTGTTTTCCAGGAACCTCTAGGAAAGTCTACAAAATTTGTCTTAATTCTCATCATATTCATGGAAACCTTTTTTTTTTTATTTTTTTTTCCTTCTGTGTTAATATCTATATTTAGCATTTATTCATTAATTTTTATCTTTCTGCAGTATTTTTATTTTTTTTCCCCAAATCAGAATAGAATTCTCCTGTATGTCACAGTCAGATTTACAATGTTTAGATGCAGTAAGCACACAAGATCTGGTCCATCAGATATCATTGGAGAGAGAGGGGGGACTTGATTAATTCCAAAAGCAGGTTGCCTTTCCTGTTAATTTTGTATTATTGTTTAAATAAATATGGTCAATTTTTTAGTTTTAAAATGTAATAGGCCTATATTTATCTGAATGTCATCCAACTTACTTTTGTTTTAGCTTCTGAAGTATTGTTAATGTTGGCTACTGATTATGTGTAATCTTATATGCTCAGTCAGGTTGGATCATTTCCTGATATATCTGTATTTTTCTCATGTTTGTGTCTCCCATCAGTGCCTCATTTTCAGTTTTAGATTACTAATATTTAAGTAATTATTTGTCATGTCTCATCTCACTGGTTAGTACTTGTGCTTTTAAGTTAATATGAATTGAGCCTCTGTCTCTAGGGCTCTCCCTGGGAATTTGAGAGCTTACCTGCAGGAAAAAAGTTAACACCTGTTTTTCCTCCTGAAATGGGAAACAGGCTGGAAGAAGCAGGAAGTTTGCAAAACTGAAAAGCCTTTTTATGTTTAATAATATCTGAAAGGGAAGGAGTTAATAACTAAATACACATTGCTTTTGCTTTAGAAATGAATTATCTAGTTGGGTGCCCAACAAGACTATTTACTAACTGAGGTAGTTTGCAAAGTTCAGCCTTAATCAGCTCCTGTACATTCAGATGCTGAGAACTTCCTGATGAGAAAGCAGTATAGTGTTGAATAAGATTTTTTTTGATAATACAAAGCCAGGTAGCAACATTACTTTCAAAAATAAATATGCACACACTAGGAGAAAGTGAATGACAAACATTTATTGCACTGATGCAATGCCTGATTTGTCCTTGTATGATAATCAGTGGATGTCCTCCACGTTATTATTCACAGATACTGTTAGCATGAGGACAGAAGAGGCCATACTGATGCTGATCGTTTTGCTGAGCCATTTCATGACACCATAGTAAGGGCATATCTTTAGATTACTTTTACTGTCACCATATCTTTGGCCTTTTCAGACCCATGAATAAATTGTTACCCCAAAACATGTGTTAATTTACATTTCATGGACGATGATGTCTCATGACAAAATGAGAAGGGCTGAAGTACAGCACTGTTCAACAATCTTGTTTGGTTCATTTAAGATTAAGTCTGGCTCAGAAACATTCTAGAAATTGCCTGTCATTTGGGGCATGTCCTACTCTGGCAGTATGCTTGGCTGATGCTTTCGCTTTGTGATGGAGCTTTATGTAGAGTATAGTTGATTCCTCTGTTGAGAATGAGGCTAACATGTACATGCAACTCAGTGCAGATGAGAAAAATTTGAATCTTTGGTCAACATATTTATCAGTTCAGGAACACAGTCATGCTAAAATGTCTATGCATCTGCATTTTTAGAGGCAGTCTGGGGCATCTCAGTAATATCCTGCTTCTTGTGCTGCATTTCCAATGAATTCTCAGTTCATTATAGCTGCATAATAAGTCTAGGAACAATAGAAAACAAGACTCCAGAAATCTTGCCCTTGCACATCTGGAAGGGGTAAATTCAGTCCTTTCAGGTTTAACCATGTAAAATAATTACATATTCTTCATCCCTATTCTATTTTGCTTCTAAATTATTTATTATATGGTTATTTTATTATATGGTTATTTATTATATGGTTATTTTATATTGTCTTTTTATTCACAATAGTAAAGTAAATGTAAAAACAAACAAAAAACCAGCACAACACATTTTCTTTAAGGTAAGTTTGATTAAAATATACTGTTGTTAGCTTATAGTTTGAGTCAAACCTCGCTGAAATCATGAGATATTTTGCATTAGTTGCACTGTATCAGGCTTATTAATCTACCGATCATTAAAAATGTTCCTGTATGCTATTTTGGCTTAATATTGGTGTGTTTTTTTTCTTTTTTTTTCCCCTTTCTCCTTTCCCTCACTACCAGGAGGTATTTTTGAGTGCGTGGAATCTGGTCCAATGGGAGCAGAAGAATTAGCCTTCAGATTTGCTGTGAACACAATCAACAGAAACAGAACTCTTCTGCCGAACACCACATTAACATACGATACCCAGAAGATAAATCTCTATGACAGTTTTGAAGCATCCAAAAAAGGTAACCTTTTGCATATTTAATTTCTTTAATCAGCAGATGACTCCCTTGCTTTACCTACTTGAAAAATTGTCTGTCCATAAAACCATAGGCAATGACACTGTACAAGGTTGTGCCTGACATCAAAGAAATGTTTTAAAGACTGCCTTTTGAAGACTGTAATGGTAACTATTTGAAAATTTAATATGTCAGCTTTTCTCCCACTGCCCCGTCCAAAACCTATTTCTTTAAATGTTTAAAATTGCAAATCATTTTTACAAATTTTTTTTGAGCTTTGTGATTAGGGTGTTTTTGAGATCAGCTCCTCTGGAATTAGAAAACACTACCACCAGATTTTTCCTGTAAAATGCCAGCTGCTCCCAACTTCCAGTGAACTTGGAAGAGGAAGGGAGTTCAGTCCACAAAACTAATTATTCAATGGTATAGTCAAGACTATATGCCATTAGGCCTATTCAGAGTGGCTTATTTCAAATTTGTTAGTCATATAACAGAACCCTTTTGTACAGGTGCAAATGTCAATGTGTTTTACTTGAGCTGCATTGCATGAGCTGTAATGTTTCAGTGACTTCCTTACCCATGTAGGAGTTATCCACGGGTTAGGCTTTCCCTGAACATAAAGTACTTAATAACACCAGAAGTGAACATTTTATAGATGGGAATATGATATAGCGCTTTCAATATTACCAGCAAAACTTAATCTGAGGCCATGAGGTAAATAAAATTGGGTTCTTAATATAGAAGCAGTTTCCATCTGCTGTTTCCAACATCTTTAGAGGAAAGCCTACAAAGAAAGCCCCCTCCTTCATTAAGTCTGCTCCAAATCTAGATGTGAACTTTTATGACTTCATGGCTAAAATTTCATTTCCAGATATTCAACAAGGCTCCAATTCAGTTTTAAGTATTTAATCACTTTAACTACATCTCTGCTAATATCTTTAGCATATGTATGTCTTGCATACTTAATCAGATGTGTTTTTCAAAGGAGAGCAAGCGGTTATAGTATTGCACATTTTATATAAGCTTAAAAATTAGGTCTGTTCTTTACTGTGTTGTTACCAGGTGAACATCTAGACCTCAGTTCAAAAGTTTTCTCCAAACTATAAACGATTTTCTTAAAAAAAAAATAAAAAAAAAAATGAACACTTCCTAAATTTTCAAATCTTTGATTCTCCCAAAAATTGTTTTGAGATTGCTTTACATTCTAGTCTACAACATTGTGATGCCACATGCAAGTCGTACTCCATCATTGCCATGCTCTAGAAAGTACAAAACCTTAGTAAATTCTATATGCATTTTATAGGTGAAAATACAAAAATGTGATGACAGAACTTAGTAGGACTGAATTTTGCACTGTATTGCATGTTCTTTAACAGCATGCTTTTTTTTTTTAAAAATAAATTGAAGAGCCAATTTCATATGAATGTTATTCTTAACAAGAAAATAAGGGTAAAAGGATAAGAGGTCAACCTTATGGCAGGTTTCAACCTTAAGTCTGCCAAGTGATCTGGTCCACAACATGTCATACCCTGTGAAGACTTTATGCAATACAGGATTTTTGGTGCTAAGTAGAATTAAAACATTTGTAGCCACGTTAGAAATGCTACTTGGGAGAAGCTGCTATGTCAAAATATACACGAAGTACAACTTTAAAGTGAAATATAATACTGATTAAAATCAGTCTAGAATCAGTGAGAAATATTTTTTTCCTCTTTTGTTGCAACATGCAGAGTTAATCTTGCTAACTTATTTTTCCTGTTTATTAGTCAAATTAACCATTCTAATATAAGGCTGTCTCTTCTTTGCAGAAGAGATTGTGAGAAATGGGGTGAATTACCCTTCTAATGCATATATTTTGAAGTGTTATTCTGATGCTTTGGGTGATGGGTTAAAGAAGGTTCTGAGAGAACTTTTTCTGTGTCAGCCAACAGTGAATGAATGGGTTGATCCTTAATTCTGGCCTCTCCTTTCTCTTTGCCTCCCCATCTCCCAAATTCAACTGCTTCCTGACTCCAGTGCATTCTGTCTTGTGAAATTTAATGACATAGTTTCTCCTCATTCCTGAGGGAGGATGTAAGGAGTGGAGATATCTGTTCTGGGATCTTTAAGTCTTTCTGGAGATGACAACACTACTTCTAGTCCTTACTTAGGGTAAGGCTTGAAGGCTCCAAGCTCTAGCCATAATATTATGTTGCTAATTCTTGATAGAATAGAATAGTTCAAGTTAGAATGATAAAATGTCATTGACTGGATATATTGAATAGATTGGATATATTCATTGTTCCCACTTGCATCTTGCATGAGAATGCAAGTCTTTATTTGTAACTAGGCTGTATCAAAATCTGTGTAATCTTCCAGTGCTAATAGCTTTTTGCCTCATCAATTCACAATACAGCCAACTACATTTGTGCTGACAGGTGCTTTAGTTCAGAACCAAAGGCTAAAGGTCAACATAAAATGGTTCATTTTATTATGATGGCTCCAACACAGAGTTTTAACAATGAGGTTTAAGCATTTGACTCATTTTGTGGTTCATGATTATGTCCATTAGTGAGCAGGCAGGCACTGCATTAAAAATAGCCTGTTTAGACCTCTTAGTAACACATACTTTTGAAGTTGATACAAATGAAATATTAATGCATTTTTAAAGGTACTATACCAAAGAGCAACCTGAAGGCAAGATAATATTTCCAAGATACTATTTCAGTGAAGAATAATGTAAATGCAAACAAAATATCCCTCAATGCAGTACAAAAATTGGTATGCATCTGATAGAGCCAGTGCTGTATTAAATCACGTGTGAAAGCATTGCATTATTCAAATCTTGGAAACAGAGGGAAAAAAAAAAGCCCATTGAAAAACCATCTGGTAGCTATTGCTGTTGTTAGTGATCCCATTTACTGACATTTGCATAAAGCTTGTTGATTACTCTTAGGAAGGGCAATATTAGCATAAATGTTTTTTTATCAAGCTAGTCATTTAGGCCCTGATCCGATACTCAGTAATGCAATGGAGATCCTGTGCGTATACGAGAAGTTCACTTAAACCACTGGTGCTCAGCAAGAATAAAAAGGTGTGCCAGCACAGTTTCTGGAATGCAGTTGAGACACTTAGCAGTATTTTCGTCATGTTGAAAAGGACTGACATGCACAATTAAAACAATTAATTTTGCTTTGCTGAGAAAAAAATAATGCAGCAAGATTTGTTTCTCCTGCTTCTTTCCTCAGCTGTCAGGAACATTGATGGTAGTGTAACAATATTAATTAATCAAACCTCATATAAATACTCACATCCACATTGGGTTATGGAGGTACTTTTCATTGCTTCTCTCTAACAAACAGGCTGTTTTCTTAGAAGGCAGAACCTGTTGTGTTCCAGAACTGCATACTCATAGAGGTTATTTCTATAGTGGCAATTTGAACTGGAGCAGGGCATGGGCTGCAGCACTGGTCTCCAGTACTGCCTAATTCTCCTGGCTTCTTTCTAGCATGTGTCAACTCATGTTCTGCAAGATAATGCTGGAGCATACAGCAGGAAATAGTACAGACCAGAGACTGCTAATGCACAGGAATATATGGGGCCACCCTATATTGGAAACACGAACACTAAGCCACTTTAATGCAGCAGTATCATGACAGTGACTCTCAGGGCCAGTTTTGTATTTATTAATATAGGTGTAGCAAAATAGAGTATTTCCAGTGTTTAAGAATGAACACATTTTTTTTTCTTATTTTCTATTTTTATTTTTTCCACTAGTAGATAGCAATTTATTTTTCTTTTAGGGAAAATGTTGGTCTAGTCAACATATATACTTATCAGATACAGAAATTCAAATGTCCATTTCAATGTAATTCATCGTTTACTTGACACTTAACTGGAATTCACTTAAGATACACAATTTCTAAGTAATTAGGATCACAATAGAAATAGTATTGATGGATTGAGGAAGATGTTAATGTTTAAACAGCCTAGATTAGAATACTGTCTCATATGGCCCTTTTCCAAAATGAAGATGCAGCTGAGCATAAATCTCTTCTCTCGTCTGTGTTTTTTACACGATGCACAATTGCTGGCCTTTGTGACTTCCACTGACATAGAAGTGTTTACTAAATGTAGCTGAGCACTACTTAGATGTTAAGTGTTGCTATTCATCAGCTCGCAGTCAAAGCCTAAAAATGTAGTCTGAAGTTGAAAACTGTAAAAAAAAAAAAAAAAAAAAAAAAAAAAGTGTTATAGAAGAAATAATCTCTCTCAGTTTTGTTTCATGGGGAGCCTTTATTTAATATGAATTGTGCAATACCTTCTGGCACACTGCCTTGTTTCCTCTCATCATTGACAGACTTCTGTCTCCTCTTCAGCCTGTGATCAGCTGTCCCTTGGGGTGGCTGCCATCTTTGGACCATCTCATAGCTCCTCAGCTAATGCTGTGCAATCCATCTGCAATGCTTTGGGTGTTCCACATATCCAGACCCGCTGGAAACATCAGGTGTCAGACAACAAGGACTCCTTCTATGTCAGTCTCTATCCAGACTTCTCTTCACTCAGCCGTGCCATCCTTGACCTTGTGCAGTTCTTCAAGTGGAAGACAGTTACTGTTGTTTACGATGACAGCACTGGTAAGGCTAAAGCATTAGAGTATATGCAGATATATTCACATATACAAGTAGAAGGAGGAGTGGTGTTGCTACTGTTACAGCTTTATTTTAAGAAAACTTCATCTAAATTACTAGAGATTCCATTGGCAGGGTAGTGTATAATAAATATATATTTGCATAACAAAATATATTTGTATATATATGTGTGCATAACAAGATGTGGATTTATTAGAGTAAGTATTCTCGAATGTATGCCTCATTTTCTGAAATCTGTGTGTCTGGGCTTGCAGCTGTCAATAAATCAGTCATGTTCTATCTTTGTTTACCTCAGTATTTTAACAGTTGCTAACAGCTATGTCTTTTGATTTTATTTAAAACTTAGATTTTGAAGAAAAATATGTTAACTTGAAAGATGTACTAGAATGCCTGGTCAAATAGAACAGTTAAATTCTATTGCTGCTTCTGGCATTAGCTAAGTTAGATATCAGATGCTATATTTGTTTAGAATTTCAGTATCTTCATTTTCAAAGAGATTTGCAGAAGGAGCCCTGTTTTTGGCTGGTATGGGTTGAAAACAAAGGAAGTTTTGAGGCTTGTTTTGCAGATAATTCATATGAGTTAAAACTGAACTCCTGATTTTCCAGCAGAAATATACCAGTTTGCTACCTTTCCCTTAAGTTCACCTTAAAATTTCTATTTTGCCCTGAAAATGGCATTTGATTTGAAAAATATTTTTAAAAACATAAATTTAAAAAGGTAAGTCTGATTTGAGGTTTATTTAGTGGAGGCCAGAACTAAAGGCTGCTAAGAGCTTTTATTCCCCAGTAATGGAAGACACAAGGAAGCTACCCAGACAAATAACTTAATCTTCTTGGAAATGTTACAGACTTCTTCCATGCTTGTTGAACTGACAATGACAAGAAAAAAATGAGCCTCAAACCCTTCTCATAGTTTATTGGGCTGGAAGATTGTTGATACTTTTGTTACATAACACTACCATTTATCTAAATCTGAAATACAAAAATGAAATTAAGAAACCATCAATATGTGTTACATGGTAAGGCTACATGTAGTGAGACTAACTCTGCTAGATAAACCAGTTACAGAAGGACAGAATGACCGCTTCCTATTTAAGTTCAAATAAGGTGTGTATCTAGCAAACAGTGAGAAGGGAACAGTCAGAGATGGCAGTGCATAAAATTATATGTAACCAATTTATTTCTTCATGCCTTTAAAGAAAAAAAAAAAGGCAGGTCAGTGAAGTTTAGAGGCTCCTTTTCTAAAAGTTTCTTGGCTGAAGGTACCAAAAGCATAATCAAGCTTCTGATTTCAAGTTTATTTTTACAGACTTAAGGCAAGAAATGTCGAGCTTGTTATTTTATTTAATAATAATTATTTTTTTTTAATTCTTGTATCCTTTTGAAATAGGACAGGAAGTGAAAAGAAACTCTCGAATTTTAATCAAATGAAGATTGGAAAAGTAATTTGTGGTTGTAACTTTCCCCCTTCCAACAACAACAATGAAATAATCAAAATAAAAAATTATTGTTTAATGGGCTCTCTAAAGTCCATGCTTTATGAAAGAGATATGTTGTTAACTTATCTGATCTTATAAAGAATGCTTCAAAGTCAGGATATAAGTAGAAATAGGAATGAAGATAGAAATGTTTTTTTTCCTTGTGTTTGCTGTGATCTACTTGATCTACCAGTGACTACTGTAAACACTAGAGAAAAAAGAGCATGAGATCTTTTTTAAAAAAATGTGGGTGGAGATTAAGAATGAATAAGGAAGTTTAGGAATTTATTTATTTATTTTAAATAAGCATAAAGTATTATTTCCTGAAAATATTCACTTTATATTTGTATTTTTTCTTGAGTTTCCAGGCCCTTCATATTAAGATATTTGCTGTTAACAATAACCTGCTGATAACATTAGTCTCAGCTACATCTTTTTTCTTGAAATCTATTGCACTCTGAGGAGACAGAAAAAAAATTTAAAAAGTAATCCTCTTTTTTTTTTTTTTTGTGGCTGTTGCTGTAAGTAAAATTAAATTATACTTTTTTTTAAGACTGTCAGTTTTTAGTAGGATCCCCTTTGGACAACTCAGTCAGTTTCTTTTTTTTAGTAGCATCCCCTTTGGACAACTCAAAGATTTCAAAGGCAGGACACACCGCTGGGAAGTCCACAGCATCATTTGCCTTTCAAGTACATATGGAAACAACTCTTAGCTATGAGAAACTGTCAGTCTTAAAGCGGAGTTTAAATCTTTTTATAGTTCAGCTGCAAAATGTTTTTTTTGGGGGTGAGGGGTGGGGAGGGAAGGAATTTTTTGAAAGGAAGTACTTCCTTCATCTGAGGAAGACACTATCTCCAGCCATGGGATAAGACAAAGCTGAGTTGTGAACCTGTGTCTGAAATTGAACATGATAGTTTTGGCTGAAACTAAGTATTGTTAAGAGTCCTTATGCCATTAAGAATTAATTTCAAATTCATTAAACTGAAGACAATGGAGGCAAATCATTTATCACTTTATATGTTTCTTTTGTTTGGCCAGTAATTCCTTGATATAAGATGGATATCATATTTTCACCTCCTTTGTTTGTCTTTTAATCACCCACATTTTATTCTCCTTTGGAAATGCTGTTTAGGGTGATAATGCATGCCTTGTTTTATGATAATTTTTGAGTTATGGATTTTCTTCTTCTGAATGGACAGTTCCCAAAAGGACCCTGTTCAAGACAATCATATTTTGCTATAGCAGTTAAATTTGGACATTGTTGCTAATTGTTAATTTTTTGTGTGTGTGTGTGTCAAAATTACATTATGTATTCCTATTATTACTTTATAAATATGGATACAAGGAGAGATGATACTTTAAATATAAGTAGAAAGCATGCATATGTCTGGATTCTTCTCAAGATAACATTAAGTCAAGACTGAGGAGTGGCACACACGCCAAATTCTTAGAAGACTGTAGGTGCATTCTGAGGAAAGGTATACAAGTTCATCATTCCTTCAGTATTTCTTGAGCAAGTGGAAAAGGCTGTGTGGTTATTTGACACTGCAATCAGTTAAAGCCCATGACAGTCTAGTGTCATTCCCAGGAATGCACTGGAAACTGATACTTCAAGTGCACACTTCAACTGTTCTGATAGCACCATTGTGTCCTATCGCATGCATCTGCTGTATGTGCAATCTTACATGAAGGAAAGCCAGTTATATGATTGTAACAGGATGAAGGTGGTATAGAGCATGACAATCCATGTTTAGAGCCCAGTTTTAAATAAAAGAGAAATTTGGAATCCCAGGCTCCCTTTACAACAGCGAACATCCACCCATCTAAATGATTACCCACAAAGAACATTTGTTACCGGTTTGTTTTTTTCCCTAGTCAAAGTACTCTCCCTGTATCCTCTGTGGAGGAATCACTGTGTATCTTGCTACTAATTTAAGAAAAGCGATAAAGAAGTTGCTTTTAATGCATAGATTGGACCCTGGGGGTACTAACTAGGCGCTTCTTCCGACCCTCCTCAGCTTTATTATGCAGAAATGGCTAATCCAGAGAAAGTTAAGCTGTGGAATCTAGTCCAGTCAGAATATTGAGTTGTCTTGTGCTGATCAGACCTGCCTCACAGGTTCAGGAGCCTGTAATGAGGAAAGCAGGAAAGCATATGAGAAACTGGAAGTGGTGTCCTGCTGAAATGGGGACAGAGATGCTTCTAAAGGGTTATGATCAGTAACCCTAGAGAGAGCAAAGGTCAGGTTCAATACAGCATAATGAGAAAGAGTTGAGCCTCTACAAATAGGATGAAACAGATGAATAAGCTAGAAAGGTTAATTCTATCTTGTGTTAGTAATGTTACAATTGGGATAAGGTAATGAAAATAAAAATGATCACAGAATATGCAAAGGTATTAATATAATGAAGATTTCTGTCTTGGTACTATCTTAGGGAGTGGACATTGTGACAGTTGGTAGATGAGCCTGTTTTTTCAGGGAAGAAAAAGTTTGTCTTCTTTTTCTGTGAATTTGTGTTTGAACACTAGTGCACTGACATTTTTGCTTCAAATAATAGCTATGTTCTGCTTCCTTCTATGATTTGTTTCTCCCTTCATCTTAACTCTCATTAGACTTTTTTCATGTAGTCCATCTGTTGTACAGACTAAAAATTGGAATCAGGCTCATGAACATTTTTCTTGCTAGTCCAAAGATAAGTATTGTTTCCTGTGATCCATCTAAACTGCAAAGTACGTTCCTTTTACCTAGAATTTCCCATAAAAGAACTGGCAGGATGTAACCAGAGGTTGGTTAGTTTTTATTTTATTTTATTTTATTTTTCTTAAAATAACTTATGGTCTATTTGTTAATTAAATACCACTAAACTGTCCCTGGATGCTAATTAAATCATTTCAGTTTACAGATTTGCTACAGTCAATCGTCTTTAGGAAAGAAAAGGGGGACAATGACAGTATATTCTTCAGCTGTGTGTCATAATAGTTTAAATTGGTCTCAAAGCAGTAATTTATCTTCTTCAAAATATTAAAATTTCAAGTACATGCTCCAATTTCTATGATGAAGATAACAGAGTAGATAAATACCAAATAAGTTTGTGAATCCCAGAGAACTCCAGAGCAAAGTATACATGAATGGTTAGATTCTGGACCTTTTAAATTTTGCTGGAACTTGTATTGGCAACTAATGCTTTATGCAGATCAAGTTGATGTAAACAGGGTTCTGATTTTTTTTCTTAATTAACATTTGTTTTGGTCTTGGGTGAATGAGTATAAATACCAAAAATCTGTTGCATCTATGAACAGAAGCTTAAGCAAAAGCCAGAAAAAAATTACTTCAGAAATAAAAATGTTTTCTCTTGGTCTTCAGTATTGAAACAAGTGATTTAATTCAAATGAAAGAAAAAGATGCCATTTTGTTGATATTTTTATTAAAAAAACACTAGAATTTCCTTACTGAGACCAGTATTAAAATTCAAATTTCTTATTTCTATATTTCATGTATCTTACTTTCAGATATTTTGAGGCTTGTTTTTTTTTTTCTCCTTTGCAGTTATTGTAAGTTTATACTAATAGAAGTTACATATCTTAGGGAAAATGGGTGTATGGTGATCGTAGGTGAGTAACATTGCTGAAAGATTAAGGACAAAATTTTGTCCTTGAAAAAAAAAAATAAATTAAAAATTTACTGATTCAAAGTAAATCTTAGCTCAGGAAGAAAATTTCTGTCCATGTATTATATACATAGTGCACTCTAAAGATGAGAAGAAGTGTTTAAGAAACTTTAGAGAACAGTCATATAAATGAAGAAGGATAGAAAATGAGGTGGTCTGAAAAGGGCTGCTCAAATCTCTGTTTCTCTGTAAATAAATTGAGCAACCCCTAAATTCATGTGAAAAGCTGTTCTCCTTTATATACAAATCTGCATAACTAAGGTCTGTCCTTAGCAGAATGAGAAAGAAGGAATAAAATATGTTCAGAATGCTGTGTTAAACATTTGATGATGAATACAATGAGACAATAAAGGTCTCTTGGCAACTGTTGGTTTGTTTTATCGACTTTCAATAGTATTTAAGAAGCTATCAACTGACCTGAATCTTTTTTTGCTTTAGACTCCAACTAATTCTGTTGGCAGAAATTCTAGTTGTAATGGCATTCACTTTCTTCAATTGCATTCAGTATATTTTTCTGTTTGTAGTTCCACAATAATAAACCATTGCTGTTCATACCCATGCGTTGCTTCACTATCAGAAATATTACAAAAACCTCTCGTGTATGGGCACAGGTTTAGTGTAGGGGAAGTGGATGAAAGGTCTTGCAAAGGAAAAACAACCAGGAAAACCTATCCTGTGTTTCATGGCATAGTAAATGGGACATTGAAATTATTTAGCTAGAAACATTTAGGTTGAAATTAAAGAACAGATATCCTTGAAAGGCTGTGGAATTGCCATTTTGAAAGTTTTTTTTTTTTTTCTTCCCCTGAGTGGCAATATTTTCATACTGCCTTTGGTAGACAGAAAGAAAAAGACAAGCAGTTGTGACCACCTAAGGACTATTAGGTGACTACTAGGACAATTTCCACTGCTACTCTGACGACTCTTCTGACTTGAGTGAAGCTGATGCTGACTGTCTGTACTGAATGTGCAGATATACTATGATATAAATTACTACTAAGTAACTGTATTGATAGTGGTTCCTCAAATTGGACTTATATTAGCTGTCTGTAAGATAAAAACTATACCTATGTGGATTTTTGTGTATATTGTCTTTCGTCTTGTGCAATTTTATATAACATTTATTCTAGCTCTTTGAAGCACATGCAAAATTTGAAGTACTCGTTGTACTTGAAAGTCTGGGTGGGTATCCTGTCTGGAAATAAGCAAGCTTTTATGTAAGTCTTATCAAAGATTCAGAGTGGGACAGGATAGCTTAGAACAGCATGTTTAATGTAAGTATTTTTGTGCATTTCAATTTGTACATTATAAACTAATAATCAGTTATTCTATTTTTTTTTTTTAAATATCTTGTTAATGGAGTGAACTGAATGAATATCTAAAAGAGAGAGAGATTTTCCATGGGGAACGAAGCAGACTTCAGGCTTCTCATGCATATCAGCTGGAATGACATGCAATTCTGCTCCACATCTGCTGAGCCACTGAGTCAGACAAGGACTCCATTTGCATAAAGACACCCCCAATTTAATGGAAACTTCTCATTGAGAACAAGGGCTTTTTAGTCCTTTCATAATAAACTCAGATTTGGTAGGGCTGTAATAATTAATATTGCTAATAATTTTGATCTGTTTTTGGAGAATAAGGAAATATTTTCCAGACAGATTACATATTGCATAGTATCTTTTCAGTACAGAGTGTTTCAAGTACTGTGCACAGTAATTTCATGTGAAAATATAATTAGTAAGTCTGTGCTAAACCTAATTGTGGCATTTGGATTTAGCTGCTTACTTAGTATGGTGTATTTCTTTTTTAAGAAAGTTCCTGTACCATTGGTTCAGTAAAAATCAAAAATATCTTTTCTGGTGCTACGTAAAAGTGTCAGAGGTAAGGAGGATTCTGTGAAGTTAATATTTCACTTTCAAATTCTTCTTACATTTTGGAAGTTAAGAATTGCTCTAGCTATTGTCTGAAGAGAAAGAAAGTAAATTCACTTATTCTTTTTGGTAAATGGACTTGTAGTTGTTCTTTGAGAATAATTCTATAGATATTTAAATTAAGTGTTTGAAAAGAAAATTAACTGTCATCATGTTAAACATAATGCAAGAGTCCAGCTCATCATTCAGGAAAACATGTACCAGAGGCTCCCCCTTCTTTGGCCAGGAATTGAATTTGGACTTACAGGAACAAGATGCAGTATTTGTCTTAATATAAAAAAGAAAAATAAAGTACATTATAGAATTTTTCTACAAACCTAAGGAACACAAGTGGATGCCATATTTCCAGAAATTGAACTGTCAATGAACAAACTCTAAATGATATTTGTGGGTTTGAATAAACTTAAGAATTTAAATCATATAAAATTGGCTAGTGAATTTATGATCAAAATTGTTGTTGCTTGCTTTCTTGAACAGTGGTACAATTTATTCAGTATTTTCAAATAGAGAAAATATGTGAAAGGCAAGTCAATTTAACTGAAAAATGAAAACAGGAAAATGGAGACATAATCTCACATTTTGCATGTGGCATAATTATAAACATCTCAGATTTACCCAAATTTAAGTATGTTTTCACCTCTATAACACTATTACATATTTTGTCTCTGGCTGGAGGAACACTGTGAAATGCACTTGAGATGTCAAGCCCTTTGTAAATTGCTCTACATCAGTCTCAGATCAAATAATCCATTTTAGCTTCATTCCTAGAGTGTTTTTCTCTCTTGCACTTTTATCAACTTTTGTAGTGCAAAAAAATAACTGCTTTTGTTTCCGAGAATAAATGTGCTTACCTAGCATAATTCCAGTTTAGAGTGTTCATTTGTGCTTCTTTTCAAACCAAGTCTATCCCAATTTCTAGTAGATATTATTTCTTATTTAGTTTGTTATAGTTTGATGCATTAGTGATATTTCTATGGTATGGCTGGAAATTGCTGAACTTACCCTTCTGCTTCATTTTACACTGATTCTGACAGCTTTGATAAAAGTTGTTTTGTCTTTTGACTGTAGTAGATCTCTTTTACTCTTCATCCTCAACTGCACTACTCATAGATGTCAGCCATTTGAGAGATCATACTTCCTCATATTATACGAATTCTTTTGAATTACCCAGTACTGTTAATTGTCATTGCTATCATTATCATCACACTGAAAATAAAGCTTTCAGAATGTGTTCATTTCACAACTACAAAACTGAGTAACAGTGGTATTTCAAATCAGTCATATCATAATAGAGCCACATATGTAGAGAAATGTCATATACGTTGCTGGATAGCAACACTAGAAAAAACATGGCAAATTTAAAATAAAAGTCAATGTTTTCTTCATTTTCAACATTTTCTTCAATGATATATTTTTTTGCTTTTATTTTCACACACTAAGTGTAGAGGTGAGGGAAGGAATGGACAGTCCTCTGTTTTTAGCTGCTGTATGCTGCAGCTGATAAGTACTCTGGGGGTAAGAAAAAAAATGAATCATTTTCTTCATCTTCTTTCAGTGACCAAGACCTTTCCATGAACTTAAGACCTCCTCTGAACTTGAACAGTGCATTGATTCCCTCCTGTGGAAGTGTGTGTGATGGGGTATAAGGCTTTTTCACCATGGTGCTGAAAAGTCATTAGAAGAGAATTGTTACTGGAAAGAGGCTGAATTGGAATCAGCTATTTGAAACTAACTATAAAACATATGTATGCATACACATGCTCTGAAGTGCACATTTCAGGAAAACAATAAATCTGATTATTGTATTGTACTTCAGTTGCATCTGGTTATGCTGAAACAGCAATAAAGTAAAATGGATTTAACATTCAGATGGTAAGATCCAAGACAGAAAAACTAAGTGATCTGTGAAGTATTACAGTGGAACTCTGACTGCTGGAGTTAAACCTAGATCCCTGGTTTTCTTATTAAGCGATTTTTAACCCTAAGCCTACTGAACTAGCCAGCTAAACTGAAAAGCATTCTGTGATTACTGGCATGGCTCCATAAAAGAGAAAACTTTTGAAAAATGTTTTCACTTGAAAGTAGCATATCTTTTATTTGTCCTGTCATACTGGGTGACAAAAAAAAAAAAGTTTTTCAGTGTTACTAAAACTTTTCTAGTAATATGCTCAAAAGTAATATAAATGGTTTGATTTTGAGGGGGGACCTGGGTGGAGCCAGGAGCTGGACTTGATGATGATTGTGGGTCCCTTCCAACTCGGGATATTCTATGTATGATTCTGTGATTTCCTATCAAACACCTCCCCTCCAAAAGAAAACAAAAACAGAAAACAAAACCAAGTTATTAATAAACTGCTGAATTAGAAGCACTGTACCTTCTTTAAGTGTGTTTGTATAACTGAAAGACCATATATGGGGAGAGTGAAGCTTGGAATGTATTCATCAACATATGAGAAAACATGTTGACATAGTCTAAGTGTAGTTAGATTTACACACAGGAGTTCTTCTGCAACTCTGAAGAAGACTTGGTGCTGGTAGATCACTTGGGGGCTTTGATAAGAGAGTAAATACAGGGAGCTCAGCACTGCAGAGCTGAGTACATCTAAAATTTTTCTCCCAGAAGGAAGTGTTGTTTTCATCCAAAGAGACCTCCGGAGTTCATTCTGGCACATGCTAATATTATCATGGATTACTAGTGCATCTTGGCTTGCCCTAATAAATCTAATTTCTAAATTTTCAATTGAAGTTAATCTAAACAGAACAGCCATACTCCCTGAGAAAGGGTTTGTTAAATATAATTTACTTTGGCAAAACTGCTACTGAAATCAGTTACAGATACTTTTTTTTTTCCTGTTATAGTGCTATCATTTTTTTTTTGTTAGGAATCAAAATTAATAAAAAATACATATAGCACACATGCATAATATTCTGATTGTTCTCTAATTCTTCAACTATAAGACTGAAAAATCATTCTAAAATGTTCAACTCTAAAGCTGTTAATAAGGATCTGTATTAATTACACTTACAGTATGGAGATAAACTTTTCTGGATTATGTATTTCTAGATTTTTTCCTTAAAGCTTATTTTCCAATAAGGACACTTTACACCATTTTCATACTGTATTTAAGTAGGTTTAAATATAACTGATGACAAATTAAGGTTGTTTTACTCTTCTAGCATTTGGTAAAGTGATCTTAATGTAGTAAAAAGGCTAAATATGAGTAAATGAGGCTGTATAATATAAATAAATCAAACTGTATTTTCCCTTCATTTGTATTTTCTCTGTATTTTTTTTAATTATTTCTTTTTCTGTATTATGCTCTTATATCCAAAGAACAGAAAACAGTCCACTGTTCATGTAGTCCTGCTAGCAGGTGCAATTTCTGTTTTTTTTTTTTTTAAACCCTTTCACTAGAGGTTTTTTTTTTTTTTTTTTTTTTTTTTAATAGAGCTTGAAGATGTTGTAACTAATCTTGAGAGTTCATGGGAAATGTTTTCAAGATGTTCAATATCTGTGAATCACTTTATAGCAGTGAACTGTTCTGGTGGATTTGAAGCATGTTACCAATGACCAAGAAATTGGCATCCTCCTCCCTCCTAACCATACTCCTTTCAAAGTCCAATACACAATGATATTTTTCTGAGACATAATCAGAAAAATTGGCAGAGGGGCATCTGGAGAGAAGAAGGGTACAGAGAGGTGTGAGAGGAAACAACTTGCTTAAAATAGAGAAAATATTCTGGTAGCTCAACAAAGCAATATATTATTATTTTTCGACTTTTTGAGATTCTGAAGATAGGGGTAGCATTTAAAAGAGCATTACTGTTCTTTTGTACAGAAAAAGGTTCATCTGTTCAGCCTACTGCAAAGCGCATTTGCTTGCATTCTTCCTGTACAGCACAAAGGCAGCATTAATGGAAATGATAAATAGTTTGATGAGCAGGCCAGGTGGCACAGCAATGGCTTGCAAGACTGCTGAGCTGGAGACACAGGTTTTAAAACAAACTTGGGGCTCTTGCTTCCTGGACTGGTTGAAGTTTAACATGTCTAGGAGGTAATGTGATTGATCTCTTTGGAGGAAGATGCCAGCTGGAGAGCTCACAAACTGCTCCTTCAGGATTCTCCTTAAAGATGAATTGATGGCAGCTTCTGAAAAGAGTTACTCACACCGCATTCTTCCCAGCCATTCAGAGGTAAGACTCTATCACAGTGGCTGGTTAAAGAAGGGATTGAGAGTTTAAAGGGAGAGGAAAAAGGTGTCCCTGGTGAAAGAAACTGCAGGAAGTACATTCCCAAAATACAGCAACTATTTCTATACTGTTGAAAACTAGATTTGTTTAGGAGCCTGTCCATGCGATTATTATTTTTATTATTATTAATTACACTGGGTTTCTGTAATACTAATAAAATAAGAGGTTTGCATTTCATCTGAGGGCTATATTTTATTTTATATTATAAATCAACTGTATTGAAAGTATTTCAGGCTAAAATAGACAGATATTTCCTAAAAATCATGGTGAAACTAAGGATTTATTTTGTCCTTAGTTTCACTATCCTTGTAGTTCTCATGTGATGTTTCTCCTTTCTTTGGAGGCACTGGTACTTCTTTTTCTGATTAGCTACACAAGCTGCATACCTGCCCTTTTGAAACTGTCTGTTGCTTATCCAGAAACCTTTTTTCTCAGTTTGTGATAGCTCACTACTTTTATCCTGAAAAACCAAATTGTCCATGGACAACAGAGCTGAAGATTAGTTTTGGATTAACAGTAGCTCAAAAACTTACTGCTAATATATAATACTCCACTCTTGTTTGACCTAGGACTACTTTGGTTCCTAGCCATATGCAGAGAGTAAAAGTGGAATCCCAGAGATGACTGAACACCGTAGGAAGAAGCAGTCCTTCTTGACTCTCAGGAGTCTGAATCAACCAAAAGGACCATATCATCATGAGGGAAAAAGAAAAAAAAAAAAAGTGGAAAATGCAGAAGAAATTTTGGCAACATCTGAAAAAGAAAGCAGACAAAGAATTTGTCTGGCATTGCCTGATGTATTCAGGACTATATGCTAAATAGACTAAATTAGCTAGAGCTCCAGTTGTTACTGAAAGACATTAACTCTACTGAAGAAACTCGTAAATGTATGATGTCTTACAGCTGTTGAAAATTGAGCTGGAAACATAGAGTGTTACTATAATGATAGTGGCAGAATTTATTTGTATCATATATGGGTTGCCCATTTATTTCTGAAGCATGTATTATTTTGATATTATTGATAGCACCAGTTCTAACATTTTTCTGGATTTCTGGGTGCAGAGGGGAAAAGGAGAAGATAAGCGACAGTCAGGAGTTAGTCAACAGTTTGATCCAGGTGTTGTTTTTCACATGCAGGACCTTGTTCTTTTATGTTATCTTTTCAGTGCTTCTGTTTTCCTTTAGTAATGAATAATTCCCTTCTGCTCAATATCTAACCTAGAAAAGAAGGGGAAAGCATTAATTTCAGAATGGTTGGAAAGCACTGCAGGCAAAGCAATCTAAAGTCAGGGGTTTTACTTAATTACTTTTAAAAACAAACTTCTAACCAAGGACTTTGCTACTGAACTAAAGGATGCAATTATGTGTAATACCTATATTTCCCCTCCTTAGGCCAAAAGAAAATTGTGAATTTTCACCACTAGTTACACAAAGTCCATCAACATTTAACCTGGGAGGGTTGTTTTGTGTAACAGTTTCCTGCTGCTTTGTGTGTAATGTCTTTTTCTGTCACCCTGGGCCACAGTCCCTCAGAGAAGTTCTGGCACAGGCGTGCCAAAGGCCGCGGCCTTCCTTCCCCTCAGCTGGGCTGCCCTATAGCACGGAGCTGCCTTTCCCCAGGAGCGGGTCTTCAGCCCTGAATGGCTGCTATTTTCTTTCCCTGATCCCTTTGAGCCACGCTGCCTTCCTTGGCACCTGGTAGGACTTCTCAGTGTTGTTTGCATTGGCTTGGGGATGGCTGGAGCTGGTTGTGACCACCACTGGCAGGTCATGGTGTGGCCCCACACTGGGCCCTGCTGTAATTTGTACCTCGTATGAACAGTAATCTCCAACATATTTCAACTCTGGTGCCTTCACCCAAGCATAATGGAGAAGAAAATGTAAAGAGAATGCATGTTTTTGTTTTTCTTGTTAATTCTGCCATTTTCACTGAGGGAATTCAGGGCGGCTTTTCTAGGAAAAAAATAGACCTTGCCTGTTTTCCTTCTAAGCTTTATATACTAGATGCAATATAGAAGGAAACTTACAGCCTTTGAATTATATTTACAAGAGTCTGCTTTTGAAGTCAGAGCCAGACCTGCAAAATGTTTAGCCAGTCTCAGCTCCCAGCACTGCCTGAGTGAGGACATGCTGCTTCTCAGCACTTCACCCATTGGAGCTCTTACCTAGAAATAAAAACACCAGACGTGGGTATGTTCATCATGATGTGGATTTTGTTTTGTGAGGCATTCCTCTGTAGTGAGTGGCAGCGGTCATGGCACAATGTCACCATCACTGTCTGTCCCACCATGTGCTGTGCACAGGGGGCCTGCAATGAAGGCCACTGCCCTGCCTTGCCCGAGGGTTTTGCTTTTTGACAACGTGCCCAAGGGAGCCTTACAAGCTGGAGCTGTTGAATTTGTGCCAGCATGGATTTGTTGATTAAAGTGTGGAGGAGGATGAACAAATACTCCTTGTAGCAGATGGCCCAGTGAACTACCAAAGTTGGTAGACTGGAATATGTTTTGTGCCCTGCCTAATTAATCTGAACTTAATAAATATTACTAGTGGCAGGAATTGCAATGAAAAATGTATGTCAAAGTCATAAGAATGGAAGAATGTGTTAACTGTAACTCTTACTAGAATTAAATATGCTTAAAAGCTGTGAGCAAGAATACTATGTCCCAAACTTCCTTTATCTTTAAAATATGTTTAGAGAAAGTTCATTGGTTGGAGTTTGTGTCCTGACAGTTATGAAGAAATAAATACTTAATTCATTTGTTTTCATGCACCCTGTTCTACTCCAGCACTGAGGTCTGATCAGTGAACTACAGAGGTGTGCATTTGCAGGTTTTCTTCCACCCATTCTGATGTTCAGTAGTTTCTGCTGCTTCTGTACTGCTTCCCTAATGTGGTGCTTTGTTTATTGCTCATCACTTCTCTCTCAGATACATGGATAATCTAGGAAGCAGATATTATACTTATTAGAATGCTCCCCTTGATGGTATTTAATTGCCTTGGTAAATTTGTAATCATCTGTTTTAAATTTTGATGGGATTTTTTCTTCCTCTGGGGAAGCCTGATCATGGCAAGACCTATGAAGAGGAGGACTTTTTTAATTCTTGAACTGTCCAGTTAGGGTCTTGAGGAGAACATGAAGTGGTGCGCTCTTGGCTCGCCATCGTGGGTAGTGCTCTGAAACACAACAAAGGTAGTTTGGAAGAAACTATTTGAAGTATTGACTCTCACCTCCAGCAGTCTCTGTCAGCCATACAGTATATGTTAAATTCACAGGAGTATTGTAAGTTCCTGTAGGCCGTAAAACACTTCTCACCACTCTGTAACAAACCTTGGGCCTTACAGTAAAAGACCAAAGTTCTAAAAGGTAGCAATTGCATTGGTGCAAGAAATGGGGATAGACCAAGGGATCTGTCAGTTTAGAATGTCCTACTTTTGTTTACTAAAATTTTGGAACCTATGGGCTTGCAACAGAGAAAACTAGATGCCCTTTTCCGCTTCTTTCCATCCCATTTTACCATTTCTTGACAATCTTAACTGTTTCTTCTGTCTTCAACTTGCACAATTGATGTGACACCTTCAAGTATAAGTAAGACATACAAGTTAGGCATTTTGCCCTTCTAAATAAATGATGCTCAAAAGGAACATTTTTTTTTTTGTCCTTTGCTGTTGAAAAGTGATTCATTATAGAAATATGAGAACAAGGACTAAAGCCCAGGTGTTTCCTCTCTAAGATAGCTGCCGTAACCATCATAATAACAAGTGTCTGTTTGTCTTCCAGTAAGCAACTCCAGCTGCAGATTTTGATAACAGTGCACTTAAGAGTAGTCTACAATACTTTATTTATTCCTGGCCTCCTGAATGAAATAAAATTTGATTCATTTGGGGAAAACAAACAACAACAACAAAAAACCACCACACATACACAAAAAAAGACAAATGTATTTAAGATTGCAGAGATCCTGAGGAAAAATTCATCATGCTGTTATCCAACAACTGTGTGGTTGAGATGCAGTTTGAAATTTTCCTCAATTTGGACAGCTGCATGTTTTATAATCACTGTTTCAATTTAAGACTCTAGCAGTGATGCACTTCTGAATCTCCTATCTTCGATCTCTCTTAACATATTTTGGCAACTAATATTTATTTTTCAGATAGCTTTCATTTTTTCTGTATATTCCATAGATCTTATTTTTTGAGGAAAACAGTATAGATAACGGAATAATCCAGTTTCTTTCTTAGTCTTAAGGAACTGGGAAAGGCTTGGGGACAATCCTAAGTGTTTTTGTTGGCATGTTATTGTCTGTTTTTTTTTTTTTTGATAGTCTTAATAAGGATAGTGGTGCATGTTAGATTTTGTTTGTCAAAGTTTTACATTCAAACAGTTGTTCTAGGTCATCAGAAAATGAAGGTAATTTGTAGTAGATGGATAAGCTTTTCAGCTAAAGAAAAAAACACCTCCTCAAGATGGCTTTTAAGCGTATTTATTCAAGGTCATTTAGAAATCAAGTATTAAACCCATTTAAGCTTCCATTAAATACATTAATTCATTTTCTGTAATACCATTATGACATTTGAGGTAAATATGGCAAGTTTTTTTATTTGAATTATAGTTACTAAAAGTACTATTTTCACAACCGTGTGGGCTCATAACTGCCATTTTCTCAGAGGTCACATACATTCTAGCTATTACTTCTTTTTGTCTTAGCAAGCATGGACCAGTTCTAGTCGTGATAAAGTTCTTTAGTTTCCATATCTGTTCTGCCCTCAGGACCTCTACCAGAGATAGCCAATAAGAAATTTCTGTGATTTTTTTATTGTTGGCTTTTATTTCATTTTCAAAGCAGGACAAACAAAACAAAATAAAGTAAGTAAAGCCAGACAAATCTAAAATTAGACATGCCCAATATAATACAATGAGTCAAAATTATTTTAGTTAAAAAGTTTCCAGTTGGCTTTTCGTAACAAACAAAAATAATATGGAACATGTGGAATTATTTTTTATCCCCTCTTGAGCTAAAACATTTTGCTCTAACCTTAAAATTTTGGCATACTCTTATGTAGAAAAAACGTTATCGTTATTTCACATCATAACTTTATAAGGAAGATAATCAGCACATACTGTCTTACAGGATTTATTTTTTCACAATACTTGAAGTAATGAAGATCCTATAGAAATGTTTTATAGAAGATGGAAATTTGGAAGATAATTTAACTATCAGTAACAGTTGTCTCAGTTTGAACAATGTGTGTGTGTGTGTGCTAGGAGTGTTACCAAAAAAAATGTGATGAATATGAGATATTGTATCCATGACACAGACCTGTGAGTGAAGAAAAATTTCTTAAATTGATTGCACAGCAAGATTGTCCTCATGGAATTACTACCCATCTATCCCAGATCTATGCTAGTACTCCGTTGCACTAGGAGCTACTGTTTCTGCCCCATCATAAACCCCTCAAGCAAGAATGCATTTGTATAGACTACTTAAAATTTTGTATGGATTCAGAATGTCCTACAGCCTTCCTCACTCTGCCTCTGAACCTGAGAGATCTACTGAATTCCTCTGCTGGATCCCTGCAATCTTAGTTTAGAAAAGTTTTGTATAGTAAGCAATAATTTCTGTTCCAGTTAATTTCAGCAGCAACTGTTGAGAAGTAATGTGGATCTTCTGCAGGGTCAAAAAAGGAGGGATGATTAAATAGAGGTGACTGACATTATCTTTCAGATATATTCTCTACTGGTCTGATTCTGCTGGAAATGATTAGAGCTATGATTTTTACAATCTAAAAGTATCATAACAAAACATCACAGAAGTATTTTGTTGTTAAAATCTCTGTGTTATGTTGTTAAATAAACACTGTATGTTGGAAAAAGACTATATACAAAACAGAAGTAAATCTTCTGTATAGAAGAGGTTATAAAAATTTCTTGTGGAGGCTGTAGTATACTTCCATGTTACATTAAATATTTTCCTGAAATCAAGACAGTTGATGTCTTGACATCAACTTTGACATCCAATCGTAACAAGGGAGAATATTTAGAGATAAAATACTATATATATTTTTATACAACGTGGCTGTGATAAGTAAATAATAATAAGTAATTTCTATTAATATTTTTTGATGAAGTGAGCTATTTCAAATTTTAGAAACACTTAATTTAGGCCATGACCCTGCTGTAAATGAAATCCTAAGCAGAGATTCCATTTTTTGACAGTCCGGTGTATTATATGTGTTCAGGAAATGTAATGTGAGCAGTAAGCCTTGTTACTGCCAGTAAATATAGTATCCTCTAATGTAAGAAGGAAGTTAGCACAGCACAATACATCTGTTTTGCTGATGTTAAAATAAGCTGCTGCTTCGTAGGAGGCAGTCTTTACCCTGTCATTCTAAGACAGTTCAACAACCTAATATGCACTATTGGTCACAGACCAGTCAATGATATGTACACCACACCATGGACTGGTGTGTTGCTGTGAACAGCAAGATTTTTGGAAAAAAGTTTCTGCATCTACTTCCATAGTAAAAGTTAAATAATTCAAAATGGGATTATGAAGTATTGAAGAGGAATGCAATAACATAAGTCATTTAGTCATTGTCTTTGCTGCTGCGTATATATTTTGTTACCTGTATAAACAAAACAGATAAATTCAGTTAGTACTATCATTTGGATTATCCGAGAATGTTCTACAATGCTGAAGTGATCCACAACTTTGTATGTAAACCTGATAGATTAGTTAGGAGACTGGCTAGTCAGATTACAAATTCTTAGTCTGATCTATCACTTTAACTGAAGTAAAATAATTATATACATTCTTTGAAGAGGAATATCATAATTCCATGAAGGAAGATTTGTCGTTTGTAATGTAATCCTAACTGAGGCTGCTTACTGTCTGTTAATATTAAGGTAGAAGAAAGATGTGTGATAAGAAAGTACTGGGAGTGCAGATACTTTATTTTTATTTTTATTTTTTTATACTTTTCTGTGTATCAGTGGCAACCTATTGAGAAGGGAAAGAAAATCAGAAAATTTTGAATGTTTGTAGTAAGTTGTCCTGCTAGCAAATCAGGTTCTTGTTTTGATAATTTTCTTTTCCTTTGACTCCTCTATTTTCTTTAAGGCCTTATTCGATTACAAGAGCTCATCAAGGCTCCGTCACGGTACAACCTGAGACTAAAAATCCGTCAGTTACCAGCTGACACGAAAGATGCAAAGCCATTGCTAAAGGAGATGAAAAGAGGCAAGGAATTCCATGTAATCTTTGACTGCAGCCATGAAATGGCAGCAGGCATCTTAAAACAGGTAATCCTCATTTTGCTTTAGATAGCCTAATCTTCTTCATCCCTAATAAATGAAAGTAATATCCAGTCTTAATGGCATTTAACAAGCAGTAGAAGTGCATGTTAGTTTTACTGAGGCCTAGCTGAAAATCAGCCAAGGCTTTCAGAGATAATTTTACTGGTGACTGCAATGGTAGCTGCTTTCATGATGGCTTTTTTTTCTTTTCTTTTCTTTTTCTTTTTAAAGAAACTGATTGTTCCATGTGTGGGGGAAAGGTATTTTACAATGCACTTCACAGGGGAAAGATGCACCATAAGATGTGTCAGTGTTGCAACTATGAAGAATTGGTATTTTGGGGAATTGATTAAAACCATGGTTTTAAATGCTTGTTTAGATTTGTTTTGTAAAATGATTATTTTTTTTTTCAGTTGAAGCTTCTAAGTTGTGGGCTTTTAATCAGGTAGTGATATTTGAATAGTATATTACCAAATGAACACATTGCGATCCACTGGAAGGATAGAACTAATAGATATATTTAGAACCATATTCTCCTACACTGCTAATAGCACTGTAAAGAATCTGAATACATTTGGATAGATGCTTTCAAGTGTTTGCTCTGTTGCATATAAGTAAGATGAGTAGGCAAGATATAGCAGAATCCCAAATACTTGCAGTCTTTATATTGCAGAATCAGATTCCAGTGGTGTCTTCCAAGAAAAGGTGGTGATACAGCGGTGTACGAAGGATGTAATTCATAAAAAAGCTTACTGTAACAATGAAATGTGCAAAAATGCATGCCTTTGTGTATCTCCTTTAGTTTAGTGAGTGAGCTTCAAAGACTGAGAATTCCTCAGATGCTGTTTTTCTTTCCTTTTTTTTTTTTTGATCTATAACTTGCAATAATGATAGGAAAAATACCTAAAACAAAACAATATAGTACATTTCTAATGCACAGCTTTTAGTGACTTTAATTCATATTTATATTCTGTTTGCTATCATACTGTATGATTTAGTTTGAAAAACCAAGTAAATACAACCTCTAAGATTTGAAAAAAAAAGTCTCTCATTTAAAGGTACTTCGGGGTACTGTTTTGGGTACAATTAAACATGATAGTAAACGTATATGCATACTATCATTTGTTACTTTTTTGTGCATTGATTAAAATACTCTTATTAATTCTTAGTCACTTGAATATCTGCTGGTGGTTTTTGCTCTTCACTTAACATAAGCCAGCCAAATTAATTCAATTGTTTAGTCCAAATCATTAAATGTATATTTAATTATTTTAACATCTTAAAAATGCAGATGGAAAATATATATTAAAGGCAGTACAAAGCTGCAGTACTGAAAATAACTCCATCAATGTACTTATACTGCACCTAGTACATTTCAGGTGAAAAGAAATTTTTCTTTCAAAGTATAAAACATTGTGAAAAAAAAAGGAGAAGAAAATAAAAATATTATAGGAACGAGGAAGAAAATAAAAAGCATTCTGTAATTAATCATGTCCCAAGACTCAACAATGGGCATTCAATTTCTTTAAATCAAATTATAAGCTGTTTTATCAAGCCTCTCTGCTCATCCTAAAGGTTATAGGAAGAAGTTAAATGAACAATTCTTTCATGAGTGTTTAGACCTTTTTACAATTTCTGTAATCTTGAAATTTTCCATCCAGCACCGATATTGCAATGTTTTAAGTATGTCTAAAATTGGTAATTCTGCAGCTGAGCATAAGCTCCTGCTATCAAAATTGACAAAAAGTACGTTAAGATAATTTGTTATTTAGAGATATAATTCCAAAAGCACTGTGTACAGGTGTTTACTAAAAATGTTAATAAAAAAAAAAGGTCTTTATTTATATAAAGATTCATTTGCAAACCATGAATTAATCATTTTTTTGGGGAGAGAAATGGAGATATGAACTTGGGGAGACATGACAAGGGATTTCATTTTGGGAGGGATTGGAAGGATTAAGAATGAAGTTGGCTGGAATAAAAACAGGTTGGAAATACAGAAAAAACAGTACTTTGAGAGGCCAGTGAAAAGACAATTACTGTTTTCTGGTCAAAAATACATTATGGAATGGAAAAGAAATTCCCACCATTCAGACTACATAATTAAATCAAGACAAATATCAGTGGTAACTGCATCACCAGGGAAACAGGGATGGAAGACAATATTTAAATAGTTAGTGGAAGCACTGGAATAACGAAGGCAGAGAGTTGACAATGTTTTCAAGAGGAAAAAGGATTGATGTCTTTTGAAAAGTGAGGAAAGTGAGAGAAAGAAAACCTGGAAAAGACACTATACCAGAACATAGCAGAATCACGAATATTCTTGTGGAGAGATTGTTTGGAGAATGAAAGTCCCCTTATAAGCAGATAAGGTACAGATGGCTACAAGCGTTTTAGGTATAGGGAAAAAGATATCTTAGCTTGATTTAGAAACATTTATTTATTTATTTATTTATTTTTTAAAAGCTAGCTGTGTTTGGTGTTATACGGTTTCTAATGAAGTTGTGATATTTCTCATGAGATAATGGTTTTCCTGTGTTAAGCACATTTTAAATTGCTGTTGGTAGACTATACTACAGTTCTATATACAGGTAAAGACATCCTTTGGCAAAAACTGTAACAACACTTTTCCAGTCTTGTCAAAGATAAAAAATCTGATCTGCAGCTGCCTTTTCAAATTTGTTTTAGCTTTTCACTTTTATTGGGAAAAGAACATACAGACTAGTCATTTTCTCAGACAATGTTGCAAGTAAAAAAGCTCTCACTGTCTTCAAAACCGATAATTCTTTTGTATACAGATTCTGCTATTGTGACAATTGTATAATTATTGCCATCAGTGCATTTAAGGAGGTGTAACTGGTAGAAACTTGGCAAAGAATTCTGTTTGTAATTCTTGGAAAGGAAGAGAATATTCCTTATTTGTATAGTTTTTTGTTGTTGTTGTTGTTATTGTTTTTTTTCTTTTTAACAGTGCTAAAATTAAGTAAAAATTACTATAGGTACTTAAATGCTTTCATAAATCATACTAGACTATTGTTGCTTTTGAGCAGAGTAAGAGGATATTGTTTATCTGTATCTGCTTTTCAGGTGAAACTGTCTGTAATGAATAGTGATGAGACATCCCTAGCTTATTACTTTAAAAGCATATCTACAAATATTTATTCTTATACTGTTAACAAAAATGTATGAAGTTTTAAAATGCACAGTTGATCAGTAACTATTTGATAATGCAAAGTTAGCAAGACAGAAGAAGTTACTATGTATTCTGCTAGTGAAACTTCGAATCAGGAGTATTTTCTTTCATGGTTGGAAAAATGTACATCCAAAGCATAAGCTTGGGTCCTTGTTTTAAATGCACAATATCGTTCATCAAAATAGAAAAAACATATCCTATTAGGTTATTCTTTTTAAGGGGAGGGTTCGATAATGAATGAAAATATTGTCAACTGAAAATTTGTGTGGCAACTTAATGCACCCATTAGTATGTAAAACTATAAACCACTTTCACATTTACTGCACTAAACAGTCTAATAATATTCTTTCTATCAGAAGATCTGCTTCATAAATTCCTTTAATAGTCAGTAATCTGCTCTAACTGCTAGGAAATGACTTGCTTGACCTAATTTTAGTACAATTCCAACCCTGTAGTCTGATCCCAGTAGTGTTCTTCTGCAGCTTTTCATTTACCATGTAAGTGTGATAAAAATGGATTGTGTGTCCTCAGAAACATTAATCTTTTGTTTATTTTTTTAAGGCTTTAGCTATGGGAATGATGACAGAATACTATCACTATATCTTTACCACACTGGTAAGTGGCTTATAAAAACATACGGTGACATCTAACAAAGATGTCACTTTCCTTAATTATATTACCTGACAAAGTGAAAAAAAAAGGTCTCTCTGGATTGGTGTGTAAGTACATGATGTTTTCTCTATTGAGTTTTCTTACTTTCAATGAAAACTCATCAGGATGGTTTAATTATTGTTCAAGAGCGTGCCTGGAAAACTGACAGACCTGAGAAAACGATCGACTGTAGTACAGTTTAAAACTTTTAAATAGGATTAAGTACATAATACAGTTGTGTGCATTTCTCTGTTTTCATTTATGCTCAAATTTGCCTATTTAGATTACAGTTCATTAAGGT
This sequence comes from Cygnus atratus, assembly GCF_013377495.2. Taxonomy (NCBI): domain Eukaryota; kingdom Metazoa; phylum Chordata; class Aves; order Anseriformes; family Anatidae; genus Cygnus; species Cygnus atratus. The sequence goes on from NC_066364.1 coordinate 44,913,671, forward strand.
TCTTAAAACACAAGTCATTTCAAGCATGAGACAGATGTGCCATGCTTGAAGTGACCTATGTTTAAAATCATATACATCTTTAAGTCCTTAACAAAATAAATCCTTTGTGGTAGGATGGGCAGTTCATCTCAGAATCTCAAAACAAGTTTATGGAAAACATTAATGTGGAAATAGCTTGTTGAATAGAAAGCAAAATAATTTGTGAAGCTCATTAGAACTGTAAAGGCAAAATACCCTTTGCAAGTCTCTCTCTTACTTTAGAAGGTTAAATTGTGCTATCACCTGTGGATTCAGGATTGCATGCAAACTTCCCTCATTAAGTCCTAGGTTTTCTGTCTTTTGCTGTTGGTGAAAATTGCTTCTTTGAGTGGTATGCTGTCCATACATACCATGCATTTAATTTTTATTCTTAAAGCTATGTTTATAAAACAGGGTTTCCATCAGACTTATTTCCTTATTGGAACATTAGGTTTTTGAGAAGGGACAGGGATTATATGCATTTGGAATTATCAAAGAATAATTTAATGTGTGCAGACAGATGATAGATTTTGATTTTGCAATGTAGCTTTGGAACCTGCATCAGAAATTAGTTGTTTTGATATATTAATTGCTTCTTACCTGCCATGTTGAAAGTCCTGTCAAATAAATTTTCCAGTCACAGTGTTTACAGCAGTCTTCTGCATACTCTCCTATGATTGATTCAGGGTCTAATGCAGTAGCTCATTAATACGCCAACCTGTGTGTTTCTGTAATATATGGATATAATATTGTTTTGTACATTTATTATTATTCCAGTGTAAACATGAATGTGTTTGGATTAAATAATTACACCTGGGGTTCTGAGTTTTTTTTTCACAGCAAAAATAGAGAGTTTTTAAAGGGAAAGATGTAACATACTTATAGTTATTGTTGGTCTTTCCTTCACAATAGAATATTTTGTTTCTTTAGAAAGAGGACATGAGTTAGGTTATTCATAAATGTATAACTTAAAAACGTTTTAGCACCTGTAGCACCTTAGGTGTCATGGAAAAGATTATCATAATTACTAGCTACAACTGAAAATGGTTAGTGACTGGTTGATTTTGGGGAGGCTCAGTGTCAACAATGAATAATGAATTATATTCTGTTTTTCCAATAGTACATATTATATTTTCTTCAGTTCTAGTCAGTAAATAAATGGATTCAGACAAGTATTACACCCAACACTACCATTTCATGGAAATGTAAACTGCATTATACTGCCAACAAGAAAAAAAAAAAAAAAAAGGAAATTAAAAACAAAGTTTGAATGATTTTGAGAATGTCTGTGTTCAATGAAACTAAAAATATGTTACAGAACAGTAGTGTCTGTGATTATGTCACCTCATTATATCACTTCAAAATTTTATTTAAAAGGAAACAAAAAATAAGAAGCAAACCAAATGAAAATTTGTTTGGCTTTAGCTAAGACAGTTGTCATGACTGTTTTGTTAATCAAAATTAAATTTTAGTTTTATTTTATTTTGTTTTATTATTATTTTTTTCTATTTAAAACTTGATCTTTTACCCAAATTTCCTATTGTCTACATTGTTTCTAAGGATTCTCTCCGGATTGGAGGATAACTGGAGGACTGGAATAATCATGAGTTTACTTGCTTGATCTAAAATTTGATTTTCTTCTTTTATTCATTTACTTTTGCCTCTGTGTGTGCTGAAGGGAGGTAAATATACATACGTGTACATACATATATATTAAAATTACACCAATTGGCAAAGGTTATGCTTGTAGAGAGAAATTACTAATCAAAGATATGTCTGTGTTTGGAAGTATGATTGATAAATGTGAAGAATGCTTTTGGTTAAATGTAAAAAATAATCAAAAGCTGCAATAAGTGAAGGCCATGTACATTCTCCCCATCCCCCACTCCTTTTTTAATGGTTAAAGGTCAACATTAAAGTTTCATACGGACTGAAAATACAAGGAGACTGTTCTGTTTATTTTTATCATTTAAAGTCTGTTTTGGTAAGCCAAATAAGAAATGATTAGTAACAATATTTGTAGCAATTATTAATAAAATTTATGCCTACTGGAGCATTTCTGACTAATAGGAGATATAGTTCTTCAACTGAACTTACCCTAAACAGGCTTTTTTTTTTTTTTTTTTTTTTTTAAGGCAATTGAAGCTTTCTCTCTTTGTCAGCCAGCTTACTCCCACTTACTCCCACTATAGGGTCAGCTGACTTATTTGCTCAGCTGAGTGATCTGCTCACTGGTGCAGACCCCCAAATAAACAGAACATACTTCTTAGCATACGTAGCACTGTTGTTCATGAAAATGTCAGTACTGCAAATGGGTCTAAAAACTGAAAGAAGAATTGCAGTATATTAAAAGATTTACATGATGGTCATTTTTTTTTTTTTTCAGGACCTCTTTGCCTTGGATGTGGAACCCTATCGGTATAGTGGTGTTAACATGACAGGATTCAGAATTCTAAACACGGAAAATAGCCAGGTTTCATCTATCATTGAAAAGTGGTCTATGGAGCGATTGCAAGCACCTCCTAAACCTGATTCAGGTTTGCTGGATGGATTTATGACGGTATGAATATCACTGTTTACTGTTCCTGTCAACGGAAAAAACTTCATTTCTGTGACTAAAATTGTTTAGAGGCATGAGGCCAAATATTACTTTAATCTTTATTCAGACAGTTGCTGGGGTGTTTGTTTTAATATTCTGTAGACTGAAAACATAGCATAGTAGCTTTACTAAAAAATCACACACACTGTATTTTTCTAAATGATAATACCACATTGTAAATGTATTAATCCAGTCTGTATTTCCCTTCTTGGTGAAAATAGTGTGGCATCATGTCAAATCCCAACAAAAATCAAGCTAAATCACGTCTCCTTCTCTATATTTTCTTATTTTATTCATTTAGATATCTCTTTCATAATGATGCTTAATTTTTTAGTAAGTGAAATTTCTACTATTTCACTTCTGCATAATTCTTTTCTTTTTTTTAAATTTTATTTTATGAAAATTATAAAGAATTCCATTTTGCTGTCCTTTCCAGTTTCTTCACATTGACATAAATAGTACGATTTTTTTTTTTCCCTTCCATTGCCATTATTCTGGTCTCCCTTTAGTTCCTGAAAATCAAAATCACCTTCATGCAAATAAACTTTCATTGCTGGGTCTTAAGTGACTTTCTGTTCATTAGCTAAAATTAAATCTAATATTATAGTGGTAAGGAAGGATTTATTTGAAAACATATCCTGCATTAGGACCAATTTAATTTTCAAATTTATTAGAAGTTATTGCAATTTATTTATCTAATTTTCCACTTAGTCTGGACCAGGGGTGATGTGTAACACCTTTGCTGACAGAGCTCTACTGCACTTTAGATTTTTAGAAGCCTTTTCATATTCAAATATTTCATATTTGAAAAAATATCAGGTTCTGTTCCTTGAAGATTGGTACCATAGTTATTTAGCAGTTGTTTAGATTGTGTTAGATGAGCCATAAGTAATCTTGTGAACATTTTTTTCTGTTGATAACATTTAAAGATTTTATGGATATTGCTACTAAATGGCAATTGATATGAGTTTTTAAAAGTCAATTTTCTTTTTGTCTTGTTTTTAGAAAATGATCCCTTTAAAACAAAAATATTTTCTTTTATTGTTATTAATAGTGTACTGAAAATGAAAATTGGAAACATTTTAAAATTAATTTATGCAATAGTTTCATTGTGTTGCACTTCTGAGTATTGTATGACGGGATCTGTAAAGTTTAATTGTTCATTTATCTGAATAATTTCAAATAAGCAAATGAACATGCCAATATTTTAGAAACGTTTCAAGAATATATGTAGCTCATATAGAGCTACACTTTGAGCTTCATAGCTCAATGTTATTGAGCTATAGTCATTATAAGCAATTACTGAGCTAAAGTCATTATAGAGCAATGACTTTGAAGTCATTGCTTCATGTTTCCTTTTTTGCATTAACTCTTTAATTCTTTGATTTTTACCCTTGTCAACATAAAAATTTTAGCAGTTCATCTCACTCACTGGATTTGTATATTTTATGCTTCGATCAAAGATGTAATTGACCTCAAACCTTTGGATGGTTTGAGTGCAAGCAATAGTTGTATTACCAGAATACAGGGCCATGGTCAAAGAAGTCACACAGTGATAGAGATTGGAATAGAGTTCTGTGGGCCAATCACATGTTTTTCATCTTGTGGTGCTCTAAAGAAAGTGCCATTCTCAGAAAAGATTCTGGTGTAAGGCAGAAGCTTATTATAGCTAGTGTACTGCATAAGACTACACGTTACAGCATTACTTTCCCTCAAGACAGAAGAGGATAAATAAGTGCATGAAAAGCATACAGGATTCTTTTCTGGAACCTAAAGAGCCCTCTTTGTACTTTTAAGTGGTTTCTGTAGTAACCGCAAGAACCAAGTATTCACACAGAATGTTGTGAATATTTTATGGGGATTGTTTATGGAGATGAAGCATCTAAATGCAGTTTGATTGCCTGAGTTTTAGATACCTGAGATATGCAGATAGCATCTAAAGGTTATTTAAAGGCCTAATAATCTTGATAAATTTTAGGTGCTTAAAGAGCTTTTATAATCTAGCTCTTGGATACAGAAAAGGCATACACAAGATGTAAGTTTTAAAATAAATGTCTTTGGAAGACATAAAATAAATTTATGTCATGACACCATTGCACAAAGTTCTTCCTGTGCTCAGTGGAAAAAAATAAGTCATTTTATTGATTTACTGTCAATAGTTCTTAGATTTGTCAAATTTGACTTACATTGCACTGTAGTTGATGTGTATTTAAAGTCAGAAATGCACTGAGGAATTAAAGGTGCTGCACAGATTCTAATTGCTGCTGAGGCATACAGTATGTAAATGATATGGGCTGAAATAGGAAAGTTGTTTTATTTTCACAGGTTGATGACAGCTTATTCAGTAAAATGGTAGCAAAAACCTGCTTAATGGGTTAATTTAGCTTGAGCCAACTAGCTAGATGCCATTTAACAAGATGTTAAAACACCTGAAACTCCAGTTTGCCAAATGAAAAACTGAGGTTTGTATATCTCTGAGTAGAGACCTCAGGCAAATCTGATTAGTTTCCAGAGGTGCAAAACCAGGCAGTTTTGGATCACAAAGCTTATAAGCTCAGTTGGTGTTCGTGTTGTGTCCTTCTTCCACTTCTCTACTATATGCAAATCAACTTAGCCATCATGCCAGAGTTAGAACTGTCAATTTAACTCTGATATTTAATTATATTTATTTTAACATTTTGCTACTTGTAATTCATAGAGTTCCCAGTCTTATTTTTTTTTTTCTGGTTTAAAGCTGTTTTCTATAGACATATGTAAATCTCTTATTAGGATGTTATTTTCCTCATAATCTGACCTGTAGTATACCAACATGATAAAAAGGGGGTATAAAATTTCATCTTGTCACTTTATAAGATTCCAAATTAAAATTCCAAGTATGGAGCTTATAGATTTCAGTTAGGGCAGTTTTTCCTTTGTTCCCAGGCTGATGCTCAGGAGAGGTATGGGAAGGGTGATGCTTTAGCATACCTGAAAAGATTAGTGACAACAAACAAATTTTCCAGCATATTACACTCTAGTTTTTGGGTTTCTGAACTTCCTTTGTGTGGGCTTTGGAAAAACAAATTTCACCTGCTTAATGAATGATAAAATATTTAAACATTCTATTATTTAATAAATAATAATTCTAAAGTAAATCTGTTCTGTGATGTAGGAGAGTAACTACAGAACAACCAGCTTTGTTCTTTCTGTCTCTCAGGCGAGTCTGGAAGTATTTCAGTATCTATGAATTTGGATGTGTTGTGTCAGAGTATATACGTATTTTCTTTACACAAGCTTCTTGTGATAAAAGGTTTGCTTGTATATTTATTCATAAGAATCAAATAGGCATGATTTCTAGTAAGGTCTAAGTTGGTGACTTTCACACTGTAGAACTGTGTGAATATGATGATTTTAATATGATACATAGAAATCCTGAGGAAGGTTGCGTGATTTACTTTTTTTGAAGTGGCTTTCATATTATGACTACTAATATATTAATAGATTTCATTTACACTTTTGATGGTTTTTTCATATTTCTTAATTGGTCCAATGAAAATCAAAGTACTTCTTATCTTTATAATGTAACAATAACAATTTAAATGTGTTGCTATATTTGTACCTCTATCACACATATAGCAGAAATGCGTGCACATGTGGTTTAGCTTAATAAGCCAGTTAAAAGATTATATTTTTTCTGTAATCTGTAAAGATTTTTTTTCTGAGCATCTCAGCAGTCTTGAATTTAAAAATGCTCTGATTATTTTTTTGTATGATCATAGAATCATATGATCAATGGTTTGAGTTGGAAGGGACGTTAAGGATCATTTGGTTCCAACCCCTGGCATGGGCAGGAACACCTCCTACTCTTTGTCCTCTCAGACTTTACAAATGGGTTGATTTTTAGTGTGTTTTTGTGGGTGTGTGCAAAGGTATGATGATAGATTTACATATGTAAACTTGTGCTTCTGTTGGTTTTCCTTGAAAGTATTTCAACGCTGCAGATTGCGATTCAGAAGTAGAGAGACTGAAACTAGTCTGAAACAGAGGTGATCTTTGACTTGGAATAAAAAGAGATATTTTTTCTTCTAGAAAAATGAATTTATAGTGTAAGGCTAAAAAAGTCAGAATGAAATAAAAATACTTATTTTATGTAACTAGCTTTTATTTTGTAAAAAGTTTTGGTTTTGCAAGGGTTCATTCTGATTTAGCTTGGAGAAAAATTTGAATATTAGATTTTCCTGCAAGACAGAAAAAAAATGATCACTGAGTATTTTTGGTAAATTCTAACAGTGCTGTCATCTGTACTGTATTAATAAAAAGATATTCTGTAAAACAGAAGAATAATGCACAATTTTCAAGAAACTTTGCCTTGGTATACCTGACTCAATGTCAAGTCTGTCCAAGTGGTGCACACTGAGAAAGAAGAAAACAAAACAAAACAACAAAAAAAAAACAACAAAATAGAACAGCATAAATGCACTCCTGCATTTATATATGACAGTCATCATTCAGACCAAGCAAAGTAGAACATGTATAGTGATAGCAGTTCAGAAGTCTTCTACTGTACAACTATTAATCTTCCACAGTGTTCTATGCCTCAAGTCAGAACTTAGCATTTATAATTAAGATGACCTAACAAGTTCAGTTTCTTCATTAACATAAACTGTTCCATACTAATTGCTTTTGCATATCATTCGATTTAGCTATCTGCTTTCATCTTATGTAGGAAGGAGTGTGCTTTTTTCTATTCAGATTATTAATTCCATGCTTTAATGTTCACTTTAGTAGCTGTATACGGCAGGTGCAGGAAAGCACTGTGGTACTTGAAGAATGCTATAGATCAGGTCAATATTGGGTTTCCTCAGAAAAATAATAGTTTTGGTCAGATGTATTTTGTAGGCTACCTCCCAGAAGGGAGAATGGTTTTGTTCTATGCTCTCTCTCTCTCTCTTTTTTTTTTTTTAATTCTTTGTTTTCTGGACATAATGTGTTTTCAAGCTTAATTCCACTCCAATCTGGAATGTATTTCTCAGCATGTGGAAACCAGTTGCAATAAAAATTTCGAATGCTATTAAATACTGAGGGTTTTTTTGCATATCCAGGATGGACTTATGGTATATTTCTGTGTATAAGATTTTCATCCAACTAGGGAAAAAAAAAAAAAAAAAGCTTTTATGAATAAAAATTTGAAATTTGTAAAAGTCTTTCTTGGATAAGGAGAGTAGATCCAAGGAAGTTTTCTTTAAATACATAATTGAAAAAAACATGCAATAATCACTATGAAAAATACATATATGCGTTTTTCTCAGTCACAAGTATATGCAGTGCATTCCCACCAAAGAGCTGTCTCAGACAGTCCTTCTGCATGATACAGTAAAAATGCGCAAGTGATAATTGCCTTAGAATTTTGAAATGGAAGTGAAAGAGTGAATAATGTTGGGTTTGTAAAAGCATAGGTAATTTCACCTAAATAGTTCTCCATATTTGCACACCCAATACATTCATATATTCAATACATATAGTCTTCGTTCATTTCCTCTGATTGTAAGAAAACTTCCACTAAGTGGCCTCTCAACATCCAAATCCCATGACTCTCCTGTGAAGTCTAGTTTATCAGAATGTTCATTTCAGCTTTGTGGTCAGGAATATTAGTTTAATATTCTGAGAAGTATTATTGAACTTAATGATAGGACAAAGAATTTTTAAATAAAAGAATGGCAGAAGGACATTAAGTGTGGATGGACAACAATAGTGTATTTTCAGTTACATTAAATTAATATGGTTGAAAAATCCTGTAATGAATATGGCTGTTGTGTAAAGACAATGTTAAATGGTCAACTGTAATCAGGTGAAAGAGCCTGAAATCTGCAAGAGCTACTTGGCCTACTTTTTGATAAACCTTTATGAACCACGTTAAACTAATTTGATTAAGCTAATGCGGTTGAAAAGTTTACTTTTTTTCCATTCTAGACAAGATTGGAAGAAATTAATAGGGTGAGGAAAGGCTTAGGATCCATCTGAAACTGAAATTAAGAAAAGCGGGTCATTTTTTTGCCATGATATAACCAAAGTTTACTCAAGTTTTTCATGAAAATGAAAAGTAGCTTTCATATCAGAGAATTGGATGTGAATAATATGGAGGGCACTCTTCTGCTGCTATGAAAGACAAGAATATATTTCCCAGGCTCAATACCCTGCTCAAAAAACATTTTACACAAGGAAATTTTACACAATCTATGTGTCTCTGATGCGTTTTGATCGAAGTTAGGTGAGCAAAATACTACAGCAGTAAAGGAAGAGATTAGATTTTAACCAAACAATATTAAAATAGAGCTTTTAGTTACTGTCTCAAGAAGTCAGGGAGATGCAAAACTGGAAATGTACACTGTTAGTAATAGCAGTAGTTTGTATATCTGGTTCTTTTTATTTTTAATCTAATTTTGTTCTGAACCTCAATTTCTTAAGTATTTGTGTAGTGTTCTACAAAATACTCTGCTTTCCTTTCTTCCCAAATGAAGCAAATATTTATGATGCCATCAAGGGCTTTCCTTCAGTACTCTTCTGAAGTTTAATTTACTTTATTTGACTCAATTCATCCTTAATGTCAGGATTTTCAATGACTGTACAAACTGATTTAAATAGCTGCATTATTACACTAGATAAAAATTCTGCACTGTGAAGAAGAAAGTTCTATTAAAATTCAATTTTGTTTTCCTTTTGGAAAATAGACTTCTATGGTTACTCGGGGATTAAAAATAGATTCATTGCAAGTATGATATTTTCACTTGTTGAATTAGTGCTTTAATGAAGTTTAGGTGTTCATCTAGAGGCATTAACAGAACTTGCAGCTGCTTTACTTCCTACTAATTCCTTAGAGTATGCTTTGATTTCTTTAGAATAATAAATTATTTCATACATGTTTATATTTGTGATTTGAAATGGTGATCTTTTTAATTTAGTGATGAAGTTATTTTATGGAAGATAAAGAGGGCTTCCAATTTGTTGAATAACTTGTTAGAAATTAGTCATTTAATTCTGTTAACAGCAAGAGGATATTTATGAGACTGCAATTTCTTATCTCTACCTAACAACTGAGAATAACAGTTATATTTGAGGTAGCTAGTTAAATAATACTTCAGTAACTGCTAGCAGGCACTGTGACTGGACAGAAGGATTTGATGAGAAAAGGGTGCTGTTAAGTTTCTGAGGGTGAAAAAATCCATAAAAATAAAGAGAAATACTCATTACAGAAAGACAGCCTTGAATTGTGATTTAGAGCTTCAAAGAGGATAGCTTGTTATGAAGACAGCTTTATAATTATCCCTTTAGCAAAAGGAATTTTCTGGATTTGCTGATGAGATGTGTTCAGTAAAACACTGTGGCAGCAAATGCGTACTTCAAAGAAAACACTAAACAATTACTTATTACTGCATTACAAGCTAGGAATCTCCCCTAGGCACAGTTAACTTCATGAGTTTAGGGACTATGCAAGATTTTGTGCTGTCAGATGTTTTAGAAATATGTCAGCTATTTTGAGAATTAATTGCATTATTAAATATTCGACTCCTGCATGTAGTTTTTGTTGCTATTTTAGGAGACAAGATCTATCAGAAACTTGCAATTCTGCCCTTGAAGGAAAGATATGCCCAAGTGTCATGTAGCATTTAGCAGAAATACATTGCAGCTTCTGTCATATGGAAGGTTTAGAATCATAGAATATCCTAAGTAAGAAGGAAACCACATGGATCATCAAGTCAAACTCCTGGGTCTGCACAGAACCACCCCAAAAACAGACCATGTATCTGAGAGCGTTGTCCAAACACTTGAACTCCAGCACGGCACTTCAGTGCCGTGACCACTGTACTGGGGAGCCTGTTTAAGTGCCTGACCACCCTTTCAGTGGGTGAAGAACCTGTATTCAACCTGAACCGCCCCTGTTGCAGCCTCTTGCTGATTTCATAGGATTCATCCAGATGTGGTTTGAGGATGTGTGCAGTTTATAAATATAGTAACACATATAATGCTTGTATGTTAGAGCTCTCCTGCTAAATCTTTAGGAAGTAATAGAGGGAACTCTTAGCATAACAGCAAGTAGGGACATGGCAGAGCTTGTGCAACCTACAAAAATTCATACGTAGTATGTAAGACTATCTGGAACATAGGGCATTTTTTGAAATAGGAACTTAAGTCCATTTACTCATTAAATGTGCAAGTATCTGCACTGTATGAAATTTAAAGTTTGGGGACTGTAACCCAGTATACCATAAACACCTGCGTCCAAGAAGATAATTGTCATAAGAGAAGCATTTTGAAATTCAGTGTAATCATTTATTTATGCACTATATTTATTGTAACCTTTCACAAAAGGTGAAACAAATTGCACTATTACTTTTGTTCTGTTTCTTTGCTGTTATAGTTAAAGAATGATGTTTTTAGGAGCAGCATAATCAAAGCTGGTGGTCAGCAGACTTACTTGCAGGAATGAACAACTCTAGAAATCATTAGGTTACAGTTGTAGGATGTGGAATGGTGGCAGTGGAGGCATGAGTTACGTCACAACAAAAGTCATTCAATTTGTGGAGTGAAGGGACCAGCAATTTAGCCCTGTGTGCCCCCCAGCTTCACAGTGGCACTGCCTATTAGTTAGGGCTGGTATGTACTCAACTCAACAGTGAGGTTGAAAGGTATGTTGTAGATAAAATCATGGCCCAATGGAAATCAGTGTGTGTGTTTAATTTGGCTAACCTTTAGTTTGCTACATGCATGCTTAGCTTAGATATGGTAATGCAAATACACTGAAGAGTTTTGTTTGTTTGTTTTTGATGGTGAATTAAATAATATAAGTTATAGTGGAGTGAAAAAGAGTGAAAATTGTTTGTAAATATGTCTCTGGATATTCAGGCTTTTAATTTGGCCATAGTTTGGTAAGCTCTGTCTGTCTCCATTCATTGTGAAAAACAAGAATGTGTTACTTTTTCTGTTACGATTCATATTTTCTAATTACTAGACTGGCTGACATAGCTGGTAGAAATAAGCAAGCTTCTGGGCATACCATTCTGTCTGCTGAAAAACATAGAAGGGCATGTGAGTGAATGTTTTCCTATTTTCAGATGTATATCGATTTGCCTAATAAAATATATTACTTCTTCCTATAAATCCATTTTTTCTTATTTCCTTAAGCTGCAACAAACAGTTTCTAATTTTAGATGGGTTCATGTAGTACATGTAGTCTTCACTGGGACTTTCATTCAGATAAGATAAATGTTTACTGTTTTAAATTAATCTTGGGGTAACTCTATTTCCTGTCCACAATACCATGGACTCAATTTTAGTGCCTTTCCAGATGCTACAGGATATTTTTCCTGGCTTCCACCTGCCCTTCCAGAAGAGCATAGGTCTCCCTATAAGTCCACAGTCATGTCTGCCCACCTTTTGTGTGTGTCTCAGGTATCCTTGAATATTTCAGATGGTGCTATATGCCTGTATTTAGGCAGCTTAATCAAGCTTCTAGCTAGAATTGTGGCAGTGAATATACTTTCCTCTTAAACAGACTGGTGGGAATACAGTGGCCACAAGTGCACATACAGAGCCATTAAACAGCATGTAGAAATATTCAAGCATCAACCTGAATCTGCATGTGAGTACCTTCACATCAGGCTGGAGACAAAATTAATATGCTTTCAATATTATATGTTTTGTTTGTGCACTTGAGGCCTCTGCAGCCCCAAGCTACACTCAGCATGGGAACTAGGTGAAAAAATACTGTGCTAAATGCAACTATCATGGTGTAAATTGGAGATTTCAGATACTACACTTTTTATAGCCTTCACACTCCCATTTCCCAAGGCCTGAGAATATATGTAGTACGTAAGCAGCAGAGATAAGACTGTATACTATTTCAAATAAATGAGGGGCTATGTGATGTCCTGGAAATAAATATTAATAAATATATATATATATGCATCTTAATGCTACAGAATCATTCAGTCAAGCCTAGTGGTTAAATGCTATTGGAAAAGTATTATTTTGAGAAGAATATTCTGTGCATGAGATTTCTCTCAATATTCATAAAAACAAAATACTATTACTTTTTATCTCTACTTTGCAAATAGTATACACCTAGTGATTTGATTATGGTCAATATTACTTATGTAAAAGATAACCTCTCCTCTACCTCAAAAGGTTTTATGTGACACATGGGTTCTTTACAGACTGTTTATACTTGCAATTATTGTGATTATGCAGAGTGTAGATGTTATATATAACAAAATTCATACACTGTTCTAATCTTAAATTACACCTGAAAATTAATGGTAAGTAGTAAATAATATTAGACTGTTTTGGATTTCTAGGTCTTATGTTTTCTTAAAATACTACAGGGCGATTATTCTGACATAATTCCATAGTTTGAATTATTTTGCAGTCATATTCCAAATAAAAATAACTCTGTATCTGAAGGAATATTCTTGCTGAGAAGAAACGTTTACTTATTGATCTTTAAACTGAAAAAAATATTTTTGTTACAATACTTGTAATTTTTGTCCTAGTCCGTTGTCCTGCTCTGGACAGTGTGATTAATACTTCCTGTTAACATGTGTGTTAGAAGTAGGGTGTTCTTATGCAGGTAGTATCATAGTAGTGTGTATCTAGAATTGAAAGCATGGAACATCAAGTTAGCAGCTGGAGGACTTCTGGCAAATTATTTCATTAAGTTGTTAGACTAATTCAGAAGGTGATATCCAGATATCCACAGACATCCTGACTGGACTGTCCTGGACTCCTTGGGGAAACCTGGCAAATCTATATATACCTTTTGACCAGTGGTTGTGGTACCAGTGGTACTAGTTTTCTAGGTGGCAGTGTAATACTGCTTTTTACATCCCAGAAATGTGTTGGCTTTTACTATTTTGTGGTCTATTGATTGAGCTCCTGAAGTATTGGCAAGTATAGAGGCACAGGGAATTAATTTGGTGATACACATGGTGATATTTATAAACTTAAAAGTCTACTGTAGGTACATATACCAATATGATGTACATAAAATTACACAGAAACAATAGTTTGAATAGGAAAGTACAGTAACGTATATATTTTTGTAGTTTCTGAGAATCTAAGGGAGGTTATAGAACCTGGGGAGGTTGCGGCCCCTCCATCTGGGTTTCAGCCTCAGACCAGCAGGTGGACGTCATTTGTTACAGTAAAAGGCCCCTTCCTCTGCTGCTCCCAGAATACAAAATGCCCCACCTTCTGCCCTCCTGCATGAACTGCCGCGCACACTGATGCTTGTGCTCCCAAGGGACTGCCTTTGTACAGGGTTGGTGCTCCTGGCTCTGCCCAAGCCTCATCAGCCACCCTCATGAGGGCTGCTGGCTCCTGATGCAGAACCTAGATGCAGGGAACCCCTGCACGCTGTGATCCCTTGTGCTGCTGCCCAACACATATGCCCTGGAGCTGATCACTGCGGGAGGTGTATGAACACTGAATGATGTTGTGGTGGTTTTAGTGACTAGAGCTTTTCAAGAGAGAGAGAGAGACAAAAAAAGGTGAAATTTATGTTCTTTTCTGCACCCACATAAATTGTGTGTTCATTCAATGAAATCAGCTGTTAGGTTAAAAATCAAGGTAGCTGCCAATTTTATTGAAGTTACTCTGAATTTGATTAGATCATCAAATAAATATACAAATGAAAGAAGAATAAAGTGAAACTATAAAATATGAAATGCTATAATGAACTGTATAGGTACTGAAGTTTGGCTTGGATGTAATAAAATTCATAAAAATAAGGTTTGTTAGCTCCTGCATCATTAAAAAATATTAAAATTATTTCAAAAAGCTGTGAATCAAGAGACTGATAAGGATGATGTCTCAGTAAAAATGTATTTATGAAAATGAAATCAGATGAGGGAGGAGATTCTAGAAGTAAATACTACAAGTAGGTTTTCAAATTTTTACATATATCACCATTTGCTTTTCTTTGTCTTCTGGATATTAGCATATGTTCCTTTTACTATTGGCCAGAGTAGTCTTGGGAATCAAAATGTTTAGATGATCTGTATGAAATTTCTTTATGTTGTTGGTTAGAATCAGAATGTTGGGGACCTCTATTGATTTGCAAGTAAGATCAAGGGAGAAAGTCCATCAGTAGAGCAGTGGGAGGTAAATCATTATCAGGAGGGAATCTTTATTATCTGAACACTAGGTATCAAAGTTGTTGGGGGAAAATACTTAAGGGCTTTTCTGAGAACATAAATTAGCAACAGCTAGCCAACTGGATCTAACGTGAGACTTAATAATGACTTGCTCCTAAAGAGTGAGCTCTTGCCTGAGATGATGTGTTCCTATATCTTCATTTGCAGAGATATATTTGACTTTCCAGGACTGCTAAAGTATTGTTTTCTTTGTGTTCCATACGTTGTGGTAATTTTGCCTAATTTTTGAGACATTTTGCATTATTACAGGTAGGTGATTTAGATTTGGCTAAGTTCAGTTCAATGTAAAATGTTTGGAAGATATTGAGAAGCTTTCCTTCAGGACTTTTTTAATAGTGTAAAAGTTACTGTTATGATTTCTTTTATGAATCTTCTATTCCCTCTCCCCCCATGTTTTCTTTGACTTACCTGTTTGGAAGTGATAGGTAATAGCACATAAAACCAATAAAGTATGCACTTTCTTATGGAGATAATAGGGAATTGAGCAAAATGCCTTGACACTCAGATTATTGAAGCATTTCAAATGTTACATTTGTACATTTGGAGGCATGAAAAGAACATATGCAGTACCTTCTTTGTATAAGAACGACCTTGGTAAACAGGAGCAGCTTCAGCGGAAGGCTAAAAAGATGGTCAGGGCAAGATGGTGGGTCTGGAGTGCTTGCACTGTGAAAAGAAGCTGAGCGGGAACTAGCCTGGGGAAAAGAAGGTCTCATGAGGACCTAACAGTAGCCTCCCAACGCCTGGAAGGTTGTTATCAAGAAGTCAAGTTGTTTCTGGCTGTGCATAGTGTGAGCATTAGAGACAAAGATGTAAATTGAAAGAAGGGAGGTCCAACCTAGATACAAGAAGAAACTTTTTAATCATGAGGACAGTAAATCCATGGAACAGATTACACAGAGAGGTTGTGTAGTTTCCATTCTTGGAGGTTTTCAAGATCTGGTAAAGTTCTCAGCCTGATCTGACCTCAGAGCTGACAGTATTTTGAGTGAGTGTTGGACTAGAGAATTCCTGAGGTCTCTTCAACTTCAATTATCTTACAGTCTTTAATGTATAGATAACTCATGTCTGTCCTGTGAGAGATTAATCTCCAGTAAAGCGCTATTTGATCTAAGGGAATCTCTCCGAAACCCACATCTCTCTAAAAGTTAGAGCCATGAAACCGAAAGCAGTACTCATATTCTTGAATAAGAATTGTAGCTTAATCACACAGACATCATATAGTTGGAAAGAGAGTCTTGTTTTTCTTCTAGAAGTTACCTTTCTGTTTTGGGAGAAGCATCTGCATCTCTTCCTAATTTTAATCCTCATGAGCATGTGAATTTTTCAGATTACAACAAAGCTTCATTAAATATAGTGTGGTCTCAAACAGAATACTTTCATCTCATACAAGCACAGATGTGTCAGAATATATCAATTATGATATTATCAGACTAATATTAATATCAAAACACCTGGTGAATTCATGCAGTAGAAGAAAAAAATACAGTGATAGTTGCATCTCTTCTGAAAGACACTAAAAGACACTTTTTGTTAGATGTTTGTAAAACATTTGGAGATTTTTTTTAGATAGTCAAAGTTACTGCCCATTATAGACATCTAGTCATACAGACATAATTATGTCCATAGCAAACAAACTTTACTAGTACTGAAAATTTAAATGGGTCCAATATTTTAAATGATAAGCACACCACAAAAAGAAACATTGAAAAATCTAATAATTTTGTGCTCTGTTCAGGATTTTGGCTGGCTTGCAGATTTTTAAGATAAGGAAAATCACAAGCTGAGCTTTGTCTACCCTGTGTATTAACTGATAACGTTAAGTACTTCTCTTAAGAAACAGTGTTGGTGGTAGTCAGAGGCTACCTTCTTCTTCTCAGAGATATCCTTCTTATGTAGCTGTTGAACAGGCAACCTTGCAGAAGACAGGGTGGCAAACCATCCAGAGCCTTTCCATGAGTAGCTAGTGGTCTAATAAATCACCAAATAGTGGCTTAACACATTCAGACATGTTCTTTCATGGTGGTGAAAGACTTTGCTTGTTTCTGCTTGCAGATAAACTGCCCAGAGAATGAGTTTAATATCCTTTGCCTGTGCTTCAGAGTGAACAGTACATATATATTTCCTAATGAAGAAGATACTTTAACACTATGTGTGGAATTCACCTCTCCTAACTTAATATATGTAAAATTTAGATGTTTAGTAATAGTCTATATTTCTTTTTCAACCAGTAGAGGAAGAATACTGGAATTTGTCCTTAAAATCTGCATAGACTGTATTAGTAAAGAAATGCCTAGATGATTGGCTCACATATTTAAATGTCTGTGCTTAAATAATAATGATAAATTATTTCTGATATGTTTGGGTTTTTTGCTCATACAGACCTGCACAGTTTTTATGTTATTGTTCTTTGACTTTAGAATAATGGATTTACAGTTGTAATCTGCCTTGCCTGTGGCTCTGAGAAAATAACTATTTTTTAATATGGACCATATTTCTTTGGTGTCCTGTCTTGAATCGGTGACTGCATACACACCAAGATGATAACATTTTTTGATAAGCTAAGTAAAAATGTACTGACAATATATTTGTATTGTCAAAGCTGTAAGTAAATAACATTATTTTTTTTTTTTTTTGGTTTCCCCTTCACCCCCCTAATATGAAAGAATATTGTTGTTTTCAAGGCTGTTACCAGAGCATCAGCTGTTGATACTATCTCAATTTTTCCAGCAGTGTGTTCTATTTTAATTGTTGTGGACTCTTGCAGATTTTACCACCTGAAGGAAATAATGAGCAATTAATCCAGTAGAACTTAAATAACAAAGTTAATAACCATATTAGAAACTGTAGCACCCTACACTACTTTACTCTTGATGCCATTTAGTAAAGATGCTCACTCGTTATCTGTCCAAATCAACCTATATTTTATAGAGACCTGAAAAAATTATCTCCTCTCATGTTGCACTCTGTGCAACAGAGCAGTTTATTTCTTGGCAGAGGTGGAGAGAACGAGGGAAGACTTTCAAACTCTTAAAAGTGATAGTAGTTTCATGTGTCAGAAGAGTTGACAAAGCTCCAAGTCTTTTCTTTTGATAAGATTGTAACTGTTTAAAATACTAAAAATGTTTATGAAGTTCAATAGCATTTCAGATTAGCTAGAGACTACACTGCAGGAGATGGTAAGCTAAATCTACATAGGCTAATTTATTGTGATGCTGTTTTTCCAACATCTCTTCTCATTCTCTGGACAACAGCAAGAATCCAAGGATTGCTTAAGAAAAACAAAAACAACAAATACACTTCAATACTCGTTCAACACATCAGACCTAGAGGTCTCTAACTAGTAAGGACATATTTTTCATGTATATCTGTTTGTGTCTTATTCTAGTAGAGTAGTGCCCTCTGGGAAGACAAAGTAGGGGAGAAAAATATTTCTGATTAAGTATGAGCTATCAAGTAGTCCAAGGTTAGATAATGAAGCCTTCAACAGTCAGTAATGGGGATAACATTAAATCTTTTGAGTTCACTGGGCAGTTGAGGTACCATGCTGGGAAAGCATATACTGTAGTTGGAATTTCTTATGAGGGGGTGATTGCATATTATTATAAAAATAGCTATGCTAAATGCATGGAAATTTTCTTCCAGAAAATTAAGGCCCCCTCTACCAGATAATGGCTCATTGGAGGAATGTAATGGTGGTGGAGTAAAATCTGGAAACAGATGATTTTCCATTAAATAGTCCATTGACTTTCCAGCTAGTCATCGTTTCCACCATAATGTATGTGGTCCTTTTTTTTTTTTTTTTTTTTTCTCTCATAATCAAGCTCAAGCTGTTTTGATATGATTTGGGGAGGTAGTTCTTTGTTGTTGTTAAAAGGTTTGATTCATTAAATTATTATGCTTTTCAATTCAGGTTTAGTTACTTATCCCAACTGGGATTTCTCTAGTGTGCCTGAATAGGTGTGTCATAATACATTAAATTGTTTTATTCAGTTTTACTGAATAAATATAAATGCCACCCTGTCTTCAGTTTGAATTTCAGTATCTTCTGGTATCCATGTGCATCTTTAAACATTTAATATTTACTGGATAATACTGTTGTACTAGATAATTCTGGCTATATGGCTCTGCTCTTCAGTTCTTTTTTTTGTGATTAATTATTAAGCTTTTTTAAAGGTAAACACTTTAATGTTCCTTCTGACACTTGGTAAAAATTATTAATGTTTATAGTATACTGTGAGCAGATATATTATTTCCAAAAATGAAGAAAAAACCCACAACTTTATTAAGAGTTTCTTCTTTGCACTACTAACAATAGCTTTCACTATTTTTCTCTCTACAATACTAAAATCCATACTTTTCTAGTAACTGTTATTCTGCAAGAACTTCCATTCAGTTATTCAGCAAAAGATGCTTGCAGGAAAGGACATAAATATTCTGTGTGTATCAAACAATACAGAAATGTAGGTGTTGTCCAGAGTGACTACAGTAGATTGTCTTTAGCCATTTGTACACCATGCTAAACTTGATGCCCTGGTTTCTTTATAAAAGCTACCCATAAATCACTAACTGAAAGTTTACCTTAAAATCACAGTGATTTTTCCCAGATTTACAATGTAGGGGAAATTATGGTTAATATATATAGTTTTCAGATGTATGTGTAGGAAAGGAGGGTTTGTATATAGAGCATCAGAGAAAGTAAATTGCAAGACCAAATTGCAAGACAGGAATCCTTTTTTCAGTTGTCTTAAAATCTGATGTGAGAAGTAATCTTCCTAAAAATTAAGCATTTACAAGTATACTATATGCCAACCTTTAATAAAAAAAATGTTACATGCATATATTGCATTCTGTAGGAAAAAAAAAAAAAAAAAGAAGGGAAAGGGTGGTAAAGTACAAAGTAATTTCAGAAATGTAAGGTATATATTCTTTTGTGGTCCAAACAGTTTCAGTTCTGGTACCTCGGTGTGCCAGGTACATTGCTTCTATTGCCTGCAGAGCTGTAAAGTGGGCCAGTGAGAGCAAGAAGTAGCAGGTGCATAGTTTATTTTTTAATGATTAGTTTCTTGCTAGAGCAAAATTACTGCATAGCTTAGGACGATAATAAATAAATAAATAAATAAAAGGTATGATATGCATACGTTCCTTTTCTTTTTCAGTGCTTTATTTGGGATGCATTCCTATCTCAGGCTTGTAAACCTACTGAAATAATTACCATCTTTCATACCTCTATTTTTCCCCCCTCTCTCTCTAGTATGTTTTTTTGCCAATATTTAAATCTAGTTTTATGCCATACCTACTGAATGATGTAATTCGGATACTTGGAGTAGGTTTTTGAGCAGTGTTATCTGTACAGAGTTAGTAATATCTGTTTGTCTATCTGTTCTATCTATCTGTTTGTCTATCTATTCAATGATTTTTTGAAGCTCTAGAGGTAGTAGAGATGAACTGTTTTCACAAAGATATGTATTCAGTAGGCAATAGATGTGATTAGAAGTAAATCTTTAGTTACATCACTGCTGGCTTATGACCATACTCTTAGGTTTTGTTTGCTGTGAAAGTTAGTGATTTTATTTTGAAGGAAATTGAAATAATCGGGTGATAGGTGATTGGTAGATGCATTATTTATATGTTATTCTGATAAATATAAACAATGTGCAGGGAAATAAAATCATTTGTAATTAAATGGCCATAATGTACCAGTTGTTCATGGAACACTAATGGGTATTAATTAAATACCCATTAGTTTGGATCCAGGATGCAGAACTGAAAGATATGTTTTCACAATGGCTTGATGAAACTTACAAGAAATCCCCAATTAAAAAAATAATTAAAATGAATTTCCTTTTTAAGCTACTGTGTTTGAAAGGTGAGACTTCCTTTTGGAGGTTTACTTGTTTTCTCTTAGGCATTATCATTGTTTATTAATTTTCTTTAATAAGATGATGGTCAGGAAACTGAGATTATCTGTTTTCCTCTTTTCTACATATTGGCATTTCAGAAAATGGCTAGAATACTGGTAGCTTTAAGTAAAATGTACTACATTGCACAAGCCTATCTTCATGCTCTTAAACAAAGGAATTAAACACGAAAACACACTGATACTGCAAATATAGTATTCCTCCTTGGAGAGCTGAATTTCAGCATGTGTTGCAATTAAATGCTTACATTACTAATAATTGCTTTGGCTTTTCTTCAGATTCCTATTCTCTATAGACGAGCAGGATTTTTTCTTTCCTTTTTTTTTTTTTTTTTTTTTTTTTTGAAAAAATGCAGATGTTTCTAATGAGGTAAAGAGAAGATTAATGAATAAACCAGACTGAGAGTCTGTTTTACACTGTCTGCTGGTGGATTGGCCGCTAGAAGTGACAGAATTCTGTTGTAGGCATTTCTTAAGTGCTGTTGCCTTCTCAGCAATATTGCACAGTAAACATCTCCATGGATTATAATAGACCCAGACCTGGAGATGGCCTGAGTTCTCACCAGAACCACCAGTTATTGAAAGAAGTTTCTAATGCCTCAGTGATCCCCTTTCATCTGAAAATTCAATATCTATGTAATAATAATGGCTACGATGATAATAATAATAGGAATAAAGACACAAACTGTTTAACCCCAAGGAAATCTGAGAAATAACTTTATTTTTTAAAACATTAAAATATATTCTCACTGAAATATTATTTTCTTCTCACTGGAGATATTTTATGTAAAATAAAAATGTACTAATAAAAATATTTGAAAAAGACAAAACTCATAACTAAGTATTTCAACTTGGACAAGATGCTTTCTGTAAACAAATTACCAAGAGAAAAGAATCCCTATGACTTTGTGTCTAATCTGAAACTGAAAACACAGGATATCATTTATAAATGCTTATTATACTAAAAGCAAATTCTGTTTTACAGCCATATTGAGCTTATGTAATTATTGATGGAAGTTTAGACAGAGAATCGCCTGTGAGAGCATTGACTAGCATGCATTTGTCAAAATATATATTCAGAGCTTGAATTTTGCATGATCTGAACTTTCTTTACCCCACAGCAAGTTTTAGATTTTATGAACCATTGGACTTCTGGCAATATGTAGGTGTGCTTCTGCATTCCAAACATAACATACAGAATTGCTCTATTTCTTATCTTCTGCTTAAACCATTAAGAGTTGGCACTAAAGTAACAAAATGGATATACTGTTGTTGCTGCCAGTGGTGTGAACTTGGCTGCATGATTGATTTTACTTTCATTCCATTGTTACAATAAGTAGTACCTTGAGCAATAGCGGTAAGGAAGCCTTGTTTCCTATGGATTTGTGTCTCCTAGGTGATTAACTGGTATGGAAGGCAGTAACAGTTGCAACTGAATTGTTTTTCATACAGTTAGGGCATCTCTCCTGTGTGAATTCTCAGGAAGTTCAAACTGATGAGGCAGCCATTTCCTCAGTGGGATATTCAGTCAGGCCTCTCTTTGCTTCATCACAATTTTCATATTTCTGAGACCTCTGTGCTTGTATTACATCTGGGAAACAGTGGGTCCCCTTTTCTAACACATTTCCTCTGTTGCTTTTTCTATCCTCTACCCATCTCATGATGTCTGTTCACAGAAGAGCTGGCTGAGATTGTTTATTCATATTATCTTCCTTTTCTTCTTCTTCTTCTTCTTTTTTTTTTTTTTTTCTGTTTTAAAAAATTATGCCAGCTATTTTTAATGTTATGTATAAAGCTTTTAAGACTCACTTTACTACTATCTATGTTGATGGCTATTTCTTGAACGTTACTAGTACAGTATGATAAAAGAGAGAAGTGGGGTAGAAAAGGAAAGGAAAAGACTGATTAGTTTGGCTATTAAATGTGACATTGTGAACTGTTACTATGAAATTGTCTTTTTTTTTTCCCTAAAAAACCTAAACCAGTAAAAATAATAATAATAATAAAAACCCTAAAACCTAAAGCCTTAGCAAAATAAGGCTTTAAAATAAGACAAGTTATCATTGTCTCAGCTGAGCATTTGTGCTAGTGTTTTCAATGTTCCTTCATTTATACAGACCTGTTGTAATGTCTTCTGATTCAAAAATTTATTTTTTATAGTAGTGTTCTAATAGCTTTGAGATATTTAACATTATTACTGCTTTACACATTCACTCACACTGTTGCAAATGATTCTAATACCCACTCAGAGACGGTACGTGTGACTATCATGCATAACAACTGTAGTTTCAGCACTTGGCAGATGTGTAACTGATAGTAGTGGTGCTGTGGTTGTATGTCTGTGATACAGATATTGAGGAATAGTTTCTAATAGGCTATCAACCAACAGAGATGTATTTAAAATTACAGAACATTTCAAAATAAGAATTAAATACCTTTTCTGTACATACCTTCTATTGCTATTAATTTCTTAAATTATATTTCATATGGCAGTTAGTGATCAGAAGGGGCATGTCCCTGTTTAAAATTTGTTTTTGTGTAAAATACTCCTTCCCTCCCACCCCAACCAACCAACCAAAACCCAACAAAACAGAAAGAACAACAAAACAAAACAAAAACACAAAACAAACAAACAAACAAAAAATCAAAAAAACTGTTTTCTTTGATATTCATAACATGCCTTCAGCTCCCTAGCTTGGCTTGAATTTGTTACCACCTTTAACCTGTGATTAATGAATACAAATTTGAATCACAAAGCATGAGAAAGGTGGTGTAAATCTAACTGTACACACATGATCTATAGACTCAGTCTCAAAAATATATCTGAAACTAATGTTTTTATTGAAATCTGATTTGCTCAGGACTGGACTGTCTTCAGGCATGTCATGATTTGAGGAAACTTGCCTTTGCAGAACCAGAAGTCTTTATGTTCAGAAAGCAAATGTGTATATGTATAACCTCACAAACCTCACAAAGAGATCACTGAACTAATGACTTCTTCAAGAACCTGGCAGTGACTGAAACCAGTGAGAGAATATTGCCAATTTGAAGCATACACATTTTAAAATGTAAAATATGTACTTTAACAAAAAAAATATGAAGACTAGTGATGATTTATTTGTAGGCTTTTATATATTTAATTGTATGTAAATATGTAGATTTACATTTTGGGTCTCTTTTTAATAACATTGAGATGTATGTATGTTTTCAGTTCTTACCCTATAATTGTGAGGTTTATACTTCTAAAAACCAGAGTTGAGATTTAATGGAATAACTACAGCAAACAAAGTTAAAGAACAGTGGATTTCTGGAGTGTAATAATCTATGATCGAGATATAGCAAAATTAGAACTACATGGTCATGGTTTGCCAGTTTTTTTTTTTTTTTTTTTTTTTTCTGAAATCAGTTTTGTATAAGAAGTCCATTTAATATATACTGAAATGTGGCTTACCTCAATGGATAAGGTCCAGACATCTACTTTATTCTTCAGGCACAAGTCTAGATACAGATGTTAAGAACCCCAGATATGAGGGTGTAGTACTTAGGGACATGGTTTAGTGATGGTACTTGGTAGGTCAGGTTGATGGCTGGACTTGGCAATGTTAAAGGTCTTTTCCAACCCAGATGATCTATGATTCTATGAAGAGGGCAATTGGCTGGTGCTTCTATGGCTTTATTTTAAAATATGTATTATTTGTATGCAGATTTTTCATTTGCTTATTTAATTATGACCATTAAAGTAGAAATTTCTAGTAGAAATCAACTATCCCCCTATACACAACACCCCTTACGACGTGTGAAGATGTTACTTGAAACTATGACTAATTGTGTCTAAATGTAATGCAGATATATCTCAGAAAAAGTGCTTGTAGAATGAACTTAGATGGGTAGTTTTGGGTCATAGTTTTTGAATAGCTGAAGCTGTGTACCTGGCAGTACCTTCTTCAAAAGGATAAAAGATTAACCTCATGGATTCTTGTGGAATACCTTTGGATTTTGCCTAAAACATTATCTGCTTTGCTTTGGCAAAGAATATTACAACACACTGTTGGACCAGAGTTCTGTATGATTAAATGGTTTACCATTTTCAGTGTATTGCTAGCTATCTGTATAATTAGCTAAAATATATCTAAATGTTTTAAATGCTAAATACTGTTCAGAGAAGAATGAAAATTCTGTATTTTATGTAACAATATCAACACAAAAATTCCACTGCTATAATCGGGAAATTTTATCAAGTAATTTGATTACAGTTAACAATAGAATTAAACCTTGTGCACCTGACAGATATATAATGAAAAATTGTCTTTGCTAGGGTTGTTCTATTAACAACTTCAGTAAAAAAATAATGTAGTTAAAAATATTTTTGGCGTTGTATTTTCCATTTAATATGTGAAAAATGTATTCAATTAATGTTAGAAAAACAAAGATCTTTGCAGACAAAGCTACAGTTGGATATTAGAATTTTAATTTTTCTCCTGTGTCCTGTTCTAACTAGGACTAATGAATGCTGAAAAGAAAACAGAAGAAAAAAATCACACTATCTGAGATCATTTTTCTTATTCTGCTTTGCTTGAAAGTGACTATTTCACTTTGAGCCATTACAAGAAAAAAACTGCCTTACTAATTACAGCACTTTTCTACCCCATAGACAGATTCAAGAAATAACTGTTGCATGCTGAATAACCCCTTATGAAAACAATGTCCAAAGAAGACATCCAGTCCTCATTAAATATAGTTCTGCTTGGCTGCTCTGCACTTTTAATAGGAAATGAAGAACAACTGTGTGAAATACACCGTCGGTTGCTTTGTAGCAATATGTCAATGATATTCCAGCAGTTAATGGGAGTCGATGAAAAGGGATAGCTTCTGTAAGTGGTGCTTTATTTTTTATGCTTTAAAAGAACTAACTGCATCATGTCCTCATGAATTGGTTGAAGCTGTGTTTTGATAATAAACATGCAGTTCATATGGGCATACAAAGAAAGAATGAAGTATGACAACATAGAGTGTAAACATCCATAATTGCTTATGTAGACAGCAGGAGAATCACAGGCAACTGCTGATGACTGAAGCACCTTTAAATGAAGATGAGTTTTTTAACTGGTGAAAATTAGTAAGCATGCTGTAGGTAATAAATAGTCAATATACAGAAATAATTTCAGCATGTTTGAACAGTAAGCTTTAAAAGAGAACATAAAATTATGAAAATATTCAGTATTTTTGGTCTTTTATACCCAGCATGATGTTTATGTTTGGCATTTTTAAGCCCAGTTAGCTTTTGACCTACAAAGCTGTAGATGTCCTCACATATTCTTCTCTCAACTGAAAAACAACAACAAAAAAAGGAAATTGGAAGATCTGAAAAATGTGAATTTTTGTCCAGAATTTTCAAATACTAATCCTTTTCCTCTTATATTGCTTTAGGTTCTGTTAATGTTCATTTAAATTGAACACAGTTCTCACACAAGAATAGTATGACTGTATCTTGACAGTTCTTAGGTAGCACTTGGAAAACAAATAGTTTATGTAATTAGGAGATTAGAGTCTAATAACTTAATTTGTTCACCCACACATAGATGCCTAGTATTATTTGACTTTCTCTCTTATATTTCACCAGACCTCCATCTGCCAGTCAAAGGAGTTTTCTCTATGTTATAGGTAAATGTAGGCAAAATTATCAAAAGGAAAGTGTTTTACAAATGGGAGGCTGAGGACTTTTGAGGAGAAAAGGGTTCCAGGCTCTGCTTTATGGAGGTTTCACACTTTCTCAGATATTTAAGTCTCCTTAATAAAAGGCAGTGTTTCTTTTTGTCTTGAGCAGTTGCTACTGGCTAGCTGAATCAGAATACTGGCTCAGATGAATGGAGGTCTGAAAAGTGCATTTGCATACAGAGTTGTTTAGGATAGGTGGCTTCTAATCTGAGATCCAGATGCTTAAAGGTTCATTGTAGTGATACAGAATACAAACATATATATATATATATATATTTTTTTTTTTCCTATGGTCCCTAAAATTTTACAAATTCAGTTGCTTGGCTCACCTTGAGAGAAGTATTTAAGAGGATCCCACAAATTAGTTAAGTGGCATGTCTAGGTAATTGAACAAAGGTTCAAGAAGTACAAAATACCAGTTTCAACTTGGTCTAGTCCTTCCAATGTAGAAAAGCAATTATATTAAATAAATTTTACCTAATGTAAAATTAGATACATCACAATGTGCATCATCATGTAGATGATGACTGGTGCACAGACTTGGAAGAACTATTACTTAGGTCTTCATGATGTGTTCACTTATTTTGTCAGTACCATTAATGAAAGATATTAAAAACTGAGTAGGTTTTCACAGAGAAGGACAGCTGAGGCTTCTTGTTTCAGAACTTATGGTAAAATTAGTGTGTATTTTCAGTATGTATTCAGAATATATAGCACTCACATGGAAAACAGTAAAATGTTCATTCTAGAATTCACGCAGTGAATTGCAGAGTTGAATGTCTCTGAATGAAAAATAAAATCTTGAAGGTAATTAAGTCCTATGTTTCTTTACTTATTATTTAACCAGTTGAGAGAAGTGTTTTGTCTGAGAAAGTAGCTACAATTTCTGTATTGAGTTTGAATAATAAAGCACTTTTTGAGAAAAATACTGTTCAATTCCATTTTTTCTCTTGTGAGTGTGAGGGAATGGAAACATTGAATCATAGAATCATTTAAAAGACCTTCAAGATCATCAAGTCCAACCATCAGTCTGACCTATGAAGTCCTATTACTAAACCATGTCCTTTAGTGCCACAACATTTTGATATATGAAATATTCTGATACAATAATTTTGTAACAAGAGAGTAATATATCAAAAAATTATTTAGGATCTTTGTTCAAGTTTCAGTGTAAAAAAGAGGTTTTACAAAGTGAATGCAGCAAGAAGTTATGTGCTAAACTCTCTAGAATAACAATGTTTCTGTTGTCTCCAGCTTCTTCAACTTGTTTTCATAGCAACTTGCAACTTGCTGAACACCAAGGATATTTGACTAGATTGTCGGTAGGGTAAGAGGCAGTTTCCTCAGGTGGGTAGTTAGTGACATTGGTTTGTGATGTTTAATGGAATTGGAATACATTTAAAAAAACTGGTTCTTTTTTGACAACCCTTTATTAGCAGCCAGCAATTAAATGTATTAAGAGCCCTTGTTCACACTCTTTCAAGCCACAGAACACCAGGGGATGTATATGTTATAATTACAATTATCCATTCTCATCATTGTCCTGCTGAGGAATGCAACTGTAATTCTGGCAGAGAGACTATATAGTTGGCTTGCTGTCCTTGGACTGCAGATGTCTAATTGCAGGCAACCATTTCATTTCAAATGGCTCATTAAAGCAGAAGCCATTTAGCACTGCTAACATGGATCTGCATCCATGATTATGCATTTAATTAGAAAAGTGCAAGCTTTTTTTCCATTGTAATCTGAATTTACAAAATTCCTCCTGTGTAATCTGTTTTGGAAGAACTTGAATGGCTTAATTTATTTATTATTATTATTATTTCCTTCTCTTTCTTTTTTTTTTTTTTTCCCATGCTTAATATCTGTTATCCATCTGCAAACTTGGTAAGCCCCATTGTATGCATCTGTGTTTCACAAGTGTTGCAAGTTTTTGTACTATATCTAGTTTGACTTAGTCTGAAAAACATTTATTCTTCCACTTTATTTGTGTCTGTAGCTAAAACAAGTTTATAAGAACTTTATAAGTTTACATTCTACATCTGTATAGACCTCATCCTGAGAAACTAACTACTTGTAAAGTAATAGGATCAGCTTAACTTTTCTGGTCTTTTCTCTGTTCTTTTAGCATAATTAAAAAAGGATTTCAGTGTAAGCAGGAAAGGTAATGTCCTGAGGTCCTTTCTTCTTTCCTTGAGCTCTGTGGTGTACTTATTGGCCATTTGAATGTGTGTCTGTCTAGGTACCACACATTTTGCTTAGCATAATTGGGACCCAGTTAAAAATTGCACTCTTGATAGATTTCCCTCCTCCTATATATGTTATACTCTTCATTTTTCTAGTGGTTAGCATTCTATATTATTTTGGTTTAGTTAGTATGTAATCTGGGGGTCCTGTGAAGTTTTTTTGTTTTCCTCCATTGTGAAATATGAACTACGAATTTTTATATTTGTAAATACAACTGTATCTCTGCAAGCAAAGATAATGGACTCATCTTTCATCAAGGGTAAATCATGCCTGACAAACCTGGTGGCTTTCTACAATGGAGTGACTGCATCTGTTGACAAAGAAAGACCGATTGATGTCATCTACCTGGACTTCTGTAAAGTCTTTGACATGGGGGATGTACTTCTTCACATTTAGAAATCTAATTCTACTAGCTTCTACTTTTCCTAAGATATGACCTGAATCTTCTTTTTGTTTTGCATAGTCTTGAAGGAAATAAGAAAACATGATTTTCTGGGGACAAGAAGTGTTGGTTCAGCTTCTGCTGTTTGAACTACATTAGTAAGCACAAGTGTGGTTTCTGTGCTGCCTGGTATATTAGAATTAATGCAAAATGTTTTCTTTATTGTCCAAGTACTTTAGGTGAGTGTTAAATGGGACATCTCCTGTTCTTTTTACCTCTCACAGTAAAGAGTGGGAAAACCACTGCCTTTTCACAGTAGCATGTTTTGGAATGTTGTCAGATCTGTTGTTTTTCATTTGTACATCTGAAATCACTGCCTAATGAAATAACATATATTTTAAACTCTTTTAGAAATGGAGGAGCTGCTGCAGTTTACCTAGAAAGGAGTTTACTTAGCAGTAGCAGAAATCTATATCTAGGACCAAAACTGTGAAACATCTTCATTTCCTAACTAAATTACATACAGTATTATCCAAAGAAACAGTTCACTTCCTTTAAGTTAAGTGTGTTGGTTAGATCTTATTGTAATTATATCATGAAGCTTGATTTGTATAATTGTATTAACTGCCCAACGTAGACTCCGTACTCCTCTGAGGAAATTATCACAGAAATTACAGAGTATGTTTTCCATTCAGCTGTCAGGTTTAAAATTTTGAAGTGTTTGATTTTTTTTTTTTTTTAGCAAGTCTTATTACTTAGACATCGGAGGTATTTTATCTCACGTTAACTGCCTCAAAGTAGGGTATGTAATCTAAGATAAATGTGTAAGCTCCCTCTTATACTCACAATAACAGGATGAATCACCTTTTTTTAATCCATGGCTCTCCCAGTAGTTTCTAGATGGCTGAAGTTAGGCAAATGAATTCTACCTCAAATGTTCTTTGAGACTTCCTTTTTGGGGATGAAACTGCTTTTATTTATTTATTTATTAGTTCTTCAAAGCTGAGGTTCACCGGGATCAAATGCTTTAAAAAGCAGTACATTTGTACATTTGGAAAGTATACATACACAAACCTACATCTATATTATGTATACCCGAATAATAGATCTGAAATCTTCATCAGTATGTTTCTCATGAGGTATTAAGTCTTTAGGAGTTATTTCCATATACTGCTCTCTAAGGATAATTTGGTAGTTCAGTTTTTCTCCTATCTCATCTTTTTAAAAACACAAAGCAGTTTGAAAAAATAGTCTCTTGGAAGTTCTCTTATTCTAGTCATAGACATGAAAAACAGAGTGGAATCTCAGCATATACCTCATCCTCTAGCAGCACTGATTAATCTCACAGTTAGCATGCCTCTTGAAATATACTTTCATTTTTTTCCCCCCCTGTTAATCCTGTAAGAAAAAAGAGCAGTGCACAACTGTCAGTTTTATTGAGTTGGATTTGTATGAGCAGGATAACAGTTCCCAGAGGAATCTGAGCATGTGGTAGAGTGCTTTACAATCTTGCTTTGCGTCTCAGAGAGCTTTCTTGACTTGGCCTTACTGCTGGTGTTTATTTCCCGGAGGAATTTCTGCAAGTGGTACTCAACTTGTGTCTGAAGTACAGAACTGCTTTCTGGGTTTGTTTTCCCCAACCTTTTATTTTTCCAGCAAACGTCTGCTTTCTAAATTCTTTCTGTTGTGTTAGTGCTATATACAGTTTAGTGGATTGTGGCAGAATTCAGGGGCTTTCTCAGAATTTTAATATATAGCTAGTTAGACAGCTACAGTTCATCCAAGGAGTATCCAGTGATTTCAATCCAATATTTTTGTTCAGATTTTAACAAACTGAAATAATGTTAAATGCCTTTATTTTATTTAACTGTAAATAAAATGTAATTGCACTTATTTGTGCAATTATATCATGATATAATACCCCTCAGTAGTCGAGGCCAGCTGCCTCAGAGCCAGTGCAGCTGCAGCGCCCGACCACACGTTACAGGGGGGATCTCAGGCCCTTGCTTTGCCAGGGGGGCCTGACAGCACCCGCCAGCCCTTGTGAGAGAGGCTGACAGGGAGTGGGCATTGCCAGGGCAATGGTGGCTGTGCCCATGCCCTCTGCCTAGATAAAGCCCCTGGGAGGGTGGCGCTGTGTCACTGCCCACCAGGCACGGGGAGGGTTGCCCAGCATGTTATAACCGCCCACAGCGTGCTGCAGTGGTGGGTGCTGGAGCTCGTGTGGTGGGGCACAGGGGTTCTGTCCCTCCTCCCTTTCGAGTCCATCCTATTTACTGACAGTCTCTGTGACTGCAGTGTTTGCTATGGTCTCCACCAGGCAGAGAGCTTGCCCCAAAAAGACCGTGGCGACCCAAATGGAGGGCTTGTCCAGAACCGTGGCTGTACAGGTCTCTGGATGCAAGGAGTGCCTGAGCCTGCTGCTGCTGGGGGAGGAGGCAGGTATTGCACCTGTGTGAGGTGCGAGCAGGTGGAAGATCTGGTCAGCATGGTGGCAGAGCTGAAAGAGGAGTTTGAGAGAGTGAGGGCCGTCAGAGACTGTGAGCGGGAGATCGACTGGTGGAGTAGCTCCCTGGTGTGCCAGAGGGAAAGGTGCCAGTGAGATACCCCACAACTGGTGGTGGACCCCCTCCACTGTCCCTGTCGGGCACAGAAGGGGGACCTGAGGGGTGGAGAGGGTCCCTGCTTGGCATCGTGGGCGAACCCTCTGTCTGCAACCCTCGTGTCCCCAGGTCTCCCTAAGCAATAGATTTGTAGCACTGGACATTGAAGGGGAGGTAAGTGGGGAGGTGTGGGAAGGTTCCTCAAAGAGGTTACCAAGGATAAGGCACTCAACTCCACACATTAAGACTGCCTCTGCTAGGAAAGAAAGAATGGTGATTGTGGCAGGTGACTCCCATCTCAGAGGAATGGAGGGCCCCATTTGCAGACCAGACCCAAGCCGTAGGGAAGTGTGCTGCTGTCCTGGTTTCAGTTAGGACAGAGTTAATTTTCCTCCTAGTAGCTGGCAGGGTGCTATGTTTTGGATTAGAATGAGAAGAGCGCTGATAACATGCTGATGTTTTAATTGTTGTAGAGCAGTGATTACACCAAGCCAAGGACTTTTCAGCTTCTCGCTCTGTCCTGCTAGCGAGCAGGCTAGGGATGCAGCAGGAGCTGGGAGGGGACAGACCCAGGACAGCTGACCCAAACTGGCCAAAGGGGTATTCCATACCATCTGACATCATGCTGAACAATATATAGGGGTGGCTAGCCGGGGTGGAGGGGGGGTCCGGCTGCTCGGGGATAGGCTGGGCATCGGTCAACGGGTGGTGAGCAATTGCATTGTGCATCACTTATTTTGTACACATTATTACTATTAATACTATTATTATTATTATTATTGTTATTATTTTCCCTGTCTTAATAGACTGTCTTTATCTCAACTCACAGACCTCACTTTCCCATTTCTCTCCCCCATCCCAGAGAGGGAGGGGGGAGGGTGAGCGAACGGCTGTGTGGTGTTTGGCTGCCAGCCGGGCTAAACCACAACAGCTGCCTACCTAAGGCCTGGGTCAGGGACATAACTAGAAAACCAGAGCTCGTTCACCCCACTGATTACTACCCATTACTCATAGTTCAGGTGGGCAGTGATAAAATCGCTCAGAGAAGCCTGCGAACTATGAAGAGAGATTTCAGGGGTTTAGGGCAAATAGCTCAAGGAGCAGGAGTGCAAGTGGTGTTTTGTTCTACTCCTTCTGGGGAGGTGAAGGACACGGAGCAGGCTAGGAAAACACAGGTAATGAATAATTGGCTGAGAGGCTGGTGTTGAGACAGGATCTTTGGGTTCTTTGACCATGGGGCAGTTTACTCGACCCCCGGCCTGTTGTCAATGGATGGAACTCACCTGTCTCAAAAGGGGAAATGACTCCTAGTGCAGGAGCTAGCAGGACTTGTGGAGAGAACTTCAAACTAGTTATGACGGGGGGAGGGGATAAAACAGGGCTCACAGGAGAAGTGCCTAGGGAACAACGCTGAAGCTGGGGGTGAGGCAGATGTCTCATCTGAAGTGCATCTACACCAATGCATGCAGCATGGGCAACAAACAAGAGGAGCTGGAAGCGATTGTGCGACAGGCTAACTAAGACCTAGTTGCTATAACTGAAATATGGGATCACTCCCACGATTGGAGTACTGTGATGGACGGCTACAAGCTCTTCAGAAGGGATAGACAAGGAAGGAAGGGCGGTGGTGGGGCTCTTTATATTAAAGAGTGTTTTGATGTTGAAGAGCTTGCAGTTGGGAATGATAAAGTTGAGTGTCTATGGATAAGGATCAGGGGGAAGGCCTGTAGGGGTGACATCTTGGTGGGGGTCTGTTATAGACCGCCTAATCAGGATGAAGAGATGGATGAGACATTCTATGAGCAGCTTGCAAAAGTTACACAATTGCCAGCACTCGTTCTCATGGGAGACTTCAACTTCCCTGATATATGCTGGAAGTACAATACTGCACAGAGGAACCAGTCCAGGAGGTTTCTAGAGTGTGTGGAAGATAGCTTCCTGACACACCTAGTTCAAGAGCCTACCAAGGGAGGTGCCCCACTAGACCTGCTCTTCACTAATGGAGAAGGACTGGTGGAAGATATGAAAGCTGTGGACTGTCTTGGACAGAGTGACCATAAGATTGTAGAGTTTTCTATTCCTGGTGATGTCAGAAGGGTAACTAGCAAAACTACTACCTTCCAGAGGGCGGACTTTGACCTATTCAGGACACTTGTTGCGGGGGTCCCTTGGGAGTCACTCCTGAAGGGCAAAGGGGTCCAGGAAGCCTGGATGCTCCTCAAGACGGAAATCTTAAAGGCACAGGAGCAGGCTGTTCCTGAGTCCCATAAGGCGTGCCGGAGGGGAAGAAGACAGGCATGGATGAACCAGGAACTTTTGTTGAGACTGCGGCAGAAAAAGAGACTCTACGTCCTCTAGAAGAAGGGACAGGCTATTTGGGGCGACTACAAGGAAGTGGCTAAGATATGCAGAGAGGAAGTTCAGAAAGGCAAAAGGCCAGCTTGAACTCAGATTGGCCACTGCAGTAAAAGAGAACAAGAAATCCTTTTACAAATATATTAATAGCAAGAGAAGAACCAAGGGAAATTTCCATCCTTTACTTGATGCAGCAGGAAAAGTGATCACTGAAGAAAAGGATAAGGCTGAGGTTCTCAATACCTTCTTTACATCTGTCTTTAATAGTCCGATCAGTAATCCTCAGGGTACTTTATGCCCTGACCTGGGCGTCCCCTGTGATTCAGGTATAGAATCACCCCTGTGATCCAGGAAGAGACAGTTAGAGACCTGCTCCTCCATCTGGAAAGTCACAAGTCCATGGGACCAGACAAGCTCCACCCTAAGGTGCTGAGGAAGCTGGCAGAGGTAATTGCCAAGCCGCTTTCCACCATCTATTAGTGTTCCTGGTTATCTGGAGAGGTCCCAGAGGACTGGAGTCTTGCTGATGTGACTCCCATCTACAAGAAGGGCTGTAAGGAAGACCCAAGGAACTATAGGCCTGTCAGCCTGACCTCGGTTCCAGGGAAAGTTATGGAGCAAATCATCGTGGGTGAGATCACATGGCACTTGAGTGGCATCCAGGGGATCAGGTCCAGCCAGCATGTGTTCATGAAAGGCACATTGTGCTTGTCCAGTCTCATCTCCTTCTATGACCGTGTGACCAGACTGGTAGATGAGGGAAGGGCTGTTGATGTAGTCTACTTAGACTTCTGCAAAGCCTTTGACACAGTCTCCCATGGTATTCTCCTGAGGAAACTGTCTGCCCATGGCCTGGACAGGTATACTCTTCTCTGGGTAAAGAACTGGCTGTGCCCAGTGGGTAGTGGTTAATGGAGTGAAGTCCAGCTGGCATCTTCTTACAAGTGGTATCCCCTGGGCGTTGGTACTGGGGCCTATCTTGTTTAATATCTTTATTGAGGACCTAGATGAGGGGATTGAGTGTACACTCAGTAAGTTTGCAGATGACACCAAGTTGGGAGGTGGTGTTGATCTGCCTGAGGGTAGGATGGCCCTTCAGAGGGATCTGGATAGGCTGGTCTGCTGGGCTGAGCTGAATGGGATGAAGTTCAACAAGGCCAAGTGCCACTTTGGCCACAATAACCCCATGCAGCGCTATAGGCTTGGAGCAGAGTGGCTAGAAGACTGTGAAGAGGAAAGGGACCTGGGTGTGTTGATCGATGCTTGGCTGAACATGAGCCAGCAGTGTGCTCAGGTGGCCAAGAAGGCCAATGGCATCCTGGCCTGTATTAGAAATAGTGTAGCCAGCAGGAGCAGGGAGGTGATCATACCCCTGTACTCAGCTTTGGTGAGGCTGTACTTCAAGTACTGTGTTCAGTTTTGGGCCTTTCACTAAAGGAAAGACATTGAGGCCCTGGAGCGTGTCCAGAGAAGGGCAACAAAACTGGTGAGGGGTCTGGAGCACAAGTCTTTTGAGGAGCGGCTGAGGCAGCTGGGATTGTTTAGTCTGGAGAAGAAGAGGCTCAGGGGAGACCTCATTGTACTCTACAACTTCCTGAAGGGAGGTTGTGATGAGGAGGGGGTCGGGCTCTTCTCTCAGATAATTAATGATAGAACTCGAGGAAATGCCCAGAAGTTGCGCCTAGGGAGATTTAGATCAGATGTCAGGAAAAACCTTTTCTCTCAGATTTGTCAGGCACTGCAATGGCCGGCCCAGGGTGGTGGTGGAGTCACCATCCCTCGCAGTGTTCAAGAGGTGCCTGGAAAAGGTGCTACAAGATATGATTTAGTAGCTTAGTGGGTAGTATTGGTGGTAGGAGAATGGTTGGACTAGACGATCTTGTAGGTCCTTTCCAACCTTGTGTTTCTATGATTCTGTGATTTCCAAAATTTAAACTAAATGCATATAAATTACTATTAGATAAAACAATGACTGGATTCACTCTAAAGGCAGGGTAGTGGAGAAAAAAAAGGAGAAAAGTCATCATTTTCTGATGAAGAACAACACATGAAAGTACTGTCCAAGTTCTAAGCTAGGAAATCTGTTGGAAAATACAGAAAACTGACTGCTCTAAAGCAGCCACTCTTTTATGAATTGCTTTGAAACTAGAAACATGATAATGAGAGATGTTATGTGTCCTTTTAATGTTGGTCTAATTTCTCCTCATCGATAATGTGTCTGTTCTGACATAGGTTGATCCAGCAAACACCCCTCCTTGTACATTCTACACATACACCCTTGTACATTCCAGCATACACCCTTCCTTGCACTAAAATCAAGCACGTGTTCTTGCCTTGCATCGGATGCACTGGCCTTGGGTAGATTTACATTATTCTTTTAAAACTAACTTCATGATTATTCCATGCCATGTTAAACGAAAGTGATCATATATAGTTGCCTTATTATTGGTTACAACAAAAATGTCATCTCTGGTATTGGGGCTGTGAGTGAAGAGATTTTCAAACTGCTCCATGGAATATTCATAGAATTGAATCAGTCTTCATTAGTGAGTTTGATTTATTTACTACATTTTTTTTTTCCTGAAAGGCAGAAGTGTCAAAAATCAGTTGACAATGTTGTACTTATTATTGATATTAATAGAGATGATCTTTCAAGCACTAATTTTACAGTTTTGCAGCTATTCAGATTTTTTCTTGAATATTTGTTAATAGAAGATTCCTTTTTACTTAAAGGGACATTTTCTTTATACATGATTATCTCTAATGCAGGTGTCTCTATACACAGAACAAGTAACATTTCTTTTTTTTATTTTGTTCAAAGTCATTTATTTTATTTACCTCATCGTCATCTCTTTCTAGATAAAAATACATTTATTTATTTATTTATTTATTTTTCAAACAGAAGAACAGAACTTTTGTCTGTTTGAGTTTAATTTCCTGATTTCTAGGCTCTTGCTGGGGACCCTGAGAGCAGTCAACTCACCAATTTACAATGCAAAGATGAACGGGGTTAACAATTTTCTTTCTAAATGGGGAAACAAGGTTTCTCATGTATAAGATTGATCATTTTACTAAGGTATCTAGAGTAAACCAGTTACCTTACTCTTCTTTTAAGAGCTTCTCTCATTAAAATTTTGAAGACTTTATTGAAAGATTTGCATTGTGTCTTGTCTCTTTCTGGTATTTACCCTAGAGGAAGT
This sequence comes from Cygnus atratus, assembly GCF_013377495.2. Lineage (NCBI taxonomy): Eukaryota > Metazoa > Chordata > Aves > Anseriformes > Anatidae > Cygnus > Cygnus atratus. The sequence goes on from NC_066364.1 coordinate 44,950,898, forward strand.
ATGACTGCACTCTAGGGCCTAATGCATTTTTTTTTCTGGATGTTACTGTTGTCAATCAATCCAAGATTTGTATTTATTTTAAAAATGCAATATAAGTTTATGATTTCCACTACTATTTTATGGTTCTCTGACTTTTGTGTTTTGTTTTTGAATTTCTCTGGCAATTTATAGCACTCTTGTGGCTGTGTTATCCTACCGCCTATTGATTTAAGGACTCTTTAATTGAAAACTATTCAGCAAACACTGTTTTCAGTTTACTGTTTTGCCCAACTATGTCTTAGGTGCCAGGGGCTCATTTGCAGCAGTTGATGGCTAAAGATTTAAAAATAGAGCTGCAACCATCTAGGTATACTTTTATATGCAGGGTTTTCACCAAGGACTTGTCATACATCTTACATAACCTGCAGGCTAAAAGCATATGTCTGTGCATTTGTGTCTGCATGTGTAACCACAGGAAAGGAAAAGGCAAAGAATCAATGATCTCAAAATTAATTAAAATCAGGAAGACATTCTGCCTGCTGACAGGATATTTAGGATGAAAATAATTAAATGAGCTATTGTGGCAAATGCAAGATCGATTACTCACCAAGAGCAGCTCCTTGAAGACTTAGATGAAGATTGATAACTGTTTTTTAAGTTAGAGCCAAAGGCAGCCATTCCCATCTCCAGTTTGTGTGCATATGTGCAGTCTGATGAATGGCTTTCAACCCAACCTTCTACTGACCACTATAAAAAGCTATCATCTACCATAAATAAATGGCCTATACATGCTTCTTCTCCCCTCTTCTTCATCTCTCTGTAGTTTAAATTGCTTCATTTAATTTTTTTTTTCATTTTGTCAAACTTGAGGAGTTGTTGTCATCTTTTGACAGCAGAAACTTTTTTTTTTTATTTTATTTTGAGTCAGAGGTGCATTTTTTCTTTGTTTTCTTTGTTTGAATTGCACCTTGGAATTAGAGACTGCATGAAGACAAGATCACTATTTTTAGAATAATAATAAAATGGAATAAACTTGAAGATGGCACCATATTTTCTCAAGTGATCATTGGAATTTATCTGCAATATTGTTACAATAGCAAGTGAAGAGGCCCAGTATGGAAAACCCCATAAAGCAAAGCTGTTGGTGCCAAGAGCCTGAGTACTCTTTTTTTTTTTTTTCCACACTATTTTATTTTCCACTTTTTTGCTTCAGACTATCTCTGGCCTGTTCCTTTCCACAAAGCCAATTAGCAGATGGAGCACGTAAAGTACAGCTCCAGATCACATCTTTCAGTTAGTTTTATCTTAAAAGAATCCAGTTCATGCACTGTGATGCTGCTCCCTGATGTGAATCAGAACACTGGTATGTAGGAAAAATTGGGAAAGTTGCTTCAAAAGCTTGCTGCTGATAGAAAATAAAATCTGTTGTAAACCTTTCAGAGTAATGGAGTCTTACAAAATTATTGTGAAAACAAATCTTCTTAATGAAAGGAAAATGTGTGGACAAGTATTGCTTTTGTTTCTGTGACAGACTAAACCAAATATAGAATTTGAAAATGCTATAGAGAGGAGAAGAAGAAGTAAATGATCTAAAATATCAAGGCATGCCTGTTGAAAGCATTTGCCTTTGAATCACATTAATTTATCTAAATGCTTACTGCAACAGGCTTTTATATTCTGTATCAATTTATTAATGGAAACAGAAGAGGAAAACAGTTATACATCAACCAGATATCAATCTTCAGCAGATCTTCTCAGTAAGCAGTTCTTTGCAAAACAGTGAGAATTGTGAGAAACAGTGAGAATTGGGAAGTTGGAGTAACAGTGATTCCAACCTATGCTTTGGCAATTTTGTCCTACTAATGTCTCTGTGTCAAAGTAGCTGTTCCCATGTCAGTGTATGCAGTGAGATAGAGTTCTGTGAATTGAACACTCAGTTACTAGACTTGTTCTCAGATTTTGTAAGATAAAGTGCAAATGAATTCTGAACAAATTATCTGCAGAAATAATTCTCTTCCATTTCTTTCTCTCTGTTGAATCTGAAAATAGTTGTACCTCTTTGGAACTTACAGGCTTGTTGTGATTTTACAACACTCATACACTGTTAACACTAGTTTCTGCTCATACTTTGAAGATGTAAGAAGGGATAAAATTCTGTGATTTTTTTTTTCTCATAATACAGACGCATATGAATACTTACACTTCTATGCTCTTCAAACAAAAAAGATTACTTGAATTGATCCTCTTGCTATTCTCTCTTGCAACTCTCAGAAACTGCACAGAAGTGTCAGAAAGTCTAAAATCCTGGAATAATTGATGAGGCTTATCACATTTGTACCTACTTATTTTTTCTTCTAGTTTACCTGTCAAAGGCCACATGCTTGGCACAGTCGTATGTGTGTATGAAAGAGAAAACGATAAACCCTTGTGTTAGTTGTATTGAAACAGAACCTACTTGCGTATGTCCTCTCTTTTTTTCCACTCCTCCCCCATTTTTTCCCTATGCAGTCTGAAATTGCAGATCTGGAGAGCCTTCTGAAATATTAGGAATCGACATTACTAAAAATAGGGTGAATGGTATGAAAATTATGTTTTAAAATCATGCTTAAGCACAGTTAAAAGAGGTATATGTACACTTCAGAAAAAATAAATCCTCATTAGTTTAATCAGAAATACGAAAAAAATTGCTATAACTTCTGCCTCAGCTTGGACACATTAGTGTCCAATTTTTTAAATTTAGATTTAGATGTAGTGCAGACATTTAACTGTTACCCTGATGGATGGAGCCCTGATAGGGTATTGAAAAAAGCTGGAAGTATATTCAGTTTTCAGTTCCTATTTTTGGTTTAGTAATTGTGATAATTATATACCATCAGTTGGCTTTTTGATATAAATATTCTTTTGAGAATGAACTATATTTAGAGAAAGAGAGTTCCAAAATTTCCAGAAAGGATAATTGGGTGAATTTAGAGCATGTATATATTGGTACAAATTCTATTGGACATAATAAGATTCATAGATAGAGCCAAAATTTTTTATCAGTTTGGAGATTGTTTGGTACTTATGTTGACCAAAGCAGCAGCTATGTCTAACCTTACAGCAAACTTGTTTCTGAGCTGTTATTATTTGTAAGCCTGTGTTTCTTCGCATGTATATTACCGCAAGTAACTTCTAAGTATTAAAAATTTCATATGTATAAAAATACACTCATAACCTTTTTTCTTTATCCAAATTTTGTTTTCTATTTCTGTCTACCCTTGTTTTCTTTATACTTTGAACTTGTGTGCTTCGCTATTTAAGGATTTCAAAGTACTCAAGAGTTCGATTAAGTTTTCAGTGTCAAAGTGCTTCTCAGTATTAGTCATGGAGGTTGCTATTAATAATTATTCACCTTCCTCTGAAACACCCCAATTTAAAGCTGTTCTTAAAGTAGGTGAGTTTTTGTGGGCAAATAGAATAATAGCTTAAGATGACTGTTTTTATGAGAACATTTTGAGAAGATAGCCTGCAAGGGTAGTGTTGCAAATCAAAACACAGCTTTTCAATCTCAGTAACTTTGTATAGAAATTTTTAATCAAAACAAAATGCATATAATACAAATATGTCTGGATGTGTCTAATCCTGTGTCTGCTCTTACGGTGAAACCAGAGTTAACAATGTATAAAGACCTGATTATTAGAACTAGCATTATAGCATGATGAAAAGATTATTCAGAAAGCAAATTCTGATTAATGGTGAACTTCACTGAAACAAAGGAAAAAAACACAATTACATAGTAAGGTGTTGTAGTTGGTGGGGGCACAGTTGCAAAGAAAAGAAAATACAATATTAGCAGCGTCACTTTGCTTTTCCATAATCATAAAATGGATTGGACTGGAAGGGACATTAATAACACCTTCCACTAGATCAGGTTGCTCAAAGTCCCATCCAACCTGGTCTTCAACACTCCCAGGGATGGCGCATCCATAGCTTCTGTGGGCAACCTGAGCCCACACCTCACCACCCACATAATAAAGAATTTCTTCCTAGTATCTAATGCAAATCTCCCATTTTTTAGTTTAAAACTATTAGTCCTTGTCCTATCACTGCACTCCCTGACAGAGTCCCTCCCCAGCTTTCCTGTAGGTCCCCTTTAGATCTCCTCGGAGCCTTCTCTTCTCCAGGCTGAACAACCCCAACTCCCTCAGCTTGTCTTCACAGGGTAGGTGCTCCAGCCCTTTGATTATCCTCGTGGCCCTCATATCTCTACTTTTTTACATATTACATAGAAATTGGCTAAAATTATGCAATAAAAATGACAAGAGACAATGAATACCATAAAATTGAGTGTGCCTCCAAAGCTAAACTAAAGTTAAAATGAAATACCTATTTTCTACATCTAAACAATGGATCAATTTTCTAAATCACGGGCCAGCATTTTTTTTATACTTTTTTCTTTGTGTTTTACTGATTTCAAGGAGTTGTTAATCCAAAACTATTTACTTACTTAAAACGGAGACATAGGATATAAATTAATAAAAGAATTGCAAAAGACTGACATAAAGAAAGATTCTGTTTGCAATCAACACATACACTTTTATAGAATAGTTATGTTTTACACTGCTTGACAATATTTTTTCCTTTTTTTTTTTTCCTGCAAACATGAACTTTGCAAGGCTGCATATGCAATTGTTTTTCTTTTTTTTTTTTTTTTTTTTGCTGAGGATATTAAAATGTGTCATTAGTTCTAAGTGGAGAAAAAAATGGAGCTTGGTGAGAGCAGGAAAAGGCAATTCATTATGAAGGCTCAGAACTGTTTTGTTTCTGCATTTCAAAGTCATCAATGTACATTTATTTTTGAAATTTTATTGAAAAATTAAAAGGTGTGAAAGCTCTGAACTTCTCACACCGTGAAACTTTTATGAGATATAAAAGTAGAGTATACAGAGACTCATTCTTTAGAATGCTTTTTTTCTCCATTTTTAATGGGATATTTATTTAATCTCTTGGTTATTCTAAATTTATGCCTCTCTTCAGTTGAGATCAGTTGTACTTTCTTGCTGTGCATGAGTACAAACGTGTTCAGTGTATATGCTGAGTAAGATCTTTCTATAATTGCTTATGAACTGCTCATGTAGAAGGACTTTTTGTGTGGTGAGTTAAACTAGTACAATAGTAGCAGGCAGCTCTTTATTATAGATGTGATTAATGAAGTTATAGTGATCAAAATCATTGATTTTTGAGCAGGGGAACAGATGAAAGGAAATAGACTATGAGACCAAATAATGACCCATTGCTTCTGGTAATTAGTTTTCTGCTATGTGTACTTAAGGCACATTAAAAAGCATGTATTTTTTTTATGGCAAAAGATATTATAGCCGATACCATAATTTCTAAAAGTTAGAAGAAAGTTTGAGAAAGTACTTCAGATTAAATTTAAATTAAATCCTGGATATTTAATGTATGTTTTTTACCAAATGTATAGAAACCTAACATCATAACACATTGTTCCTAATTGCATATTATAAACACAGTTCTGCAAATGCTTATGCAGATAGCTTTTACTATTGCAATCAGTACACTGAAACTCATTTGCTTCTTGGATTAGCAGAGTTTCTGCCATGATGGGGCATTTATAGGGTCTTATGAAATCCTTATCTTGTAAATTTCTTTGTTAGTCAGAAAACCGAAAATGAGAGAAAAGATTTCTAAAAAATTTAATTATAGAATTACTTTTTGTGATTTTTTTTTTCTTAATAAAGTTAATGGTATTTATTCCAGATAACAGTTCTATAAATGTACAACTTATATATAGAGGAACTATCTGAAGATATTCTCTGTTAGTGTGAAAAATTAAATTGAGAATCAGAATACCTCCTAAAATCAAAGGACATAGAGGAAGTGAAATTTTGAATTTTAAGTACAAACATTTTACAAAAATAGTATCACAGAATGTATGAGGTTGGAAGAGACCTCTGAAGATATCTAGTCCAACTCCCCTGCCGAGCAGGATCACCTAGAGCACATTGCACAGGATGGCATCCAGGCGGGTTTTGAATATCTCTAGAGAAGGAGTTATTCAAAACCTCTCTGGGCAACCTGTTACAGTGCTCTGTCACCCTCACAGTAAAGAAGTGCCCTCTCATATTGAGCCAGAACCTCCTGTGCTTCAGTTTGTGCCCATTACCTCTCGTTCTGTCACTCATGAGGTTACTCTCGGCCTAACCCTCCAGCTTGCTGAGGTCCCTCTGTATGGCAGCACAGCCCTCTGGGGTATCAGGAACTCCTCTGAGCTTTGTGTCGTCAGCAAACTTGCTGAGGGTGCACTCTGTTCCATTGTCCAGGCCATTAATGAATAAGCTGAACAACAGTGGACCCAGTATTGACCTCTGGGGGACACCACTAGGCCTCCAAAAAGTAACTTAAAAGAAAAAACATGCTGAAATGGACACAAGTTACTTACATTCCTAACCTGCAAAAATATCCTTCTGATACATACAGGAATTTGAAAATGTTCTTGTTACATAAGTTGCCCACACCATATTACCAAAATAAATAAATAAATAAGTAAAAATCAAAGTTAATATCAAATAATATTTACTATAAAAAAGTGGGAATTCAGGGTGGAACTCAGGATGAATGATCTGATGTGTTAAGAAAATACATAATGTAGATGTCCATATAAAGTGAATGATTTATATTGGGTACATTTTCCTCTTTCTGTGATTGGAAAGAAGTAAACCACCCTGAATACTTGACAGATAACCTGTCCAATAAGCAGTTCATTTAAAAATATGTGAGAATGAGAATTCGATCAGGAAGCTGAGGAAATCAGTCACAGCTTAACCATGCATCAGAATAGCAAACCCTGTAAAGAGAGACTAGCTTTGAAACCAGACTGCCATCCAGTCAAATTTAAACTTTGAAAAAATGCAAAAGATGAAATTCTAAATATTCTACCCTGTAAATTTCAGGCCCTTTCTACTTATTCCCCTAACTGAAGTTTTCCCTCATACTTGAGATTTAAGCTTTTGCTCCATAAGAGATAGCTAACGAAAAAGTGTCCGTGTTAGAAAACTTAATTCAGAATTTTCTGATGTGCTTCAGGGGTATTCTAAATCTTTAGCATTTTATTTGTTAAAATGAAATTCAGATCCTGCATCTAAGGCCAAGCAGACCAGAGAAACACTGCTGACGTTCTTATTTCAGAAAAACCTATGTTAAAGCCACTACAAAAAGTAAAGTTACTACAGGAGTTACATCTCCTGTAGTTACATCTCAAGTTGTCTGAAAATTTCACCTCCTATAAGTTAAAATCAATCTGTAAAAAGTGGTTACCTACACAACTGATTGTCAGTTACTTTGAAGTTCTTAGCTCCATAAGTAGTCTATCAAATAGGAAGAAGAGTGCAGAAGCATTGCTTCTTACTTTTGGGTCCCAGTTTAGTATTATGTTTTCTATGTTATGATAATATTAGTAAGGGTAACAGTTTTTTTTTTTTTTTTTTTTTTTTAATGATGTAACCCTACTTCATTATGTTTCTGGCAACAACGCAAACAAAGCAATTTATATTAAAATATTAAAAATGCCCACAATTATTGGCCTAAGCTTAGGGAGATGTTTAGAAAAGAATGCGTAATGAAATAGTTTCAGTTTCATACTTGGTCATATCGTCCTTTCAATATTCAAAGCTGAACCAAAGCACAGGAATTGTTGTTTCTAGAAACACTCCAGTTCTCTGTGCTGTGCTTTGCACACTGTTGAGCTAAGCCAGATAATCAAGAACAACACAGCTGCTGCTTATCCTGCTTGATTTCTACTTTTTTGCTTTGCCCCGCCCCTTTCTCAGGTGATTGATTGGGTGCCAGGTGGGCCTAATGGTATATAAGCTGCAGGTGTCCTATCAGAGAGTTCTTTCTGCCTGAGCTGGTCTTTGGGGGGTAAGTGCTTTGTGTTTTATTTAGCTAGTTGTAGGGTTCTTTAGGTGGGTTGAAGTGTATGGGCTGATGTGTTTCTGCGTTGAAAGAAGTAAGCGTGTCTTTTTGAGGTAACAACTAGTAGGATCTTTCAGAGTAAACAAGCTATATAGTAGTAGGTGCCTTTACTACATGCAGCTCCTCTTCAGGTGAGTAATTTTTAAAGCATGCTTATGGATAGAAAGGTGATGTTAGTTTGTGTGTTTGCTTTGTGGTTCTAGGTCTCTTATGATTTTTGCAGGATCATGGGGCTTACTGTGAATGTGACCTTATGCCTTCACCTGTATGTCAAATATTGGAGTATTGGTTGATAGTTGGCTGAATATGAGCCAGCAGTGTGCTCAGGTGGCCAAGAAGGCCAACAGCAGCCTGGCTTGTATCAGAAACAGTGGCCAGCGGGACTAGGGAAGTGATTGTCCCACTTTTCTTGGCTCTGGTGAGGCTGCACCTCGAGTACTGTGTTGAGTTTTGGGCCCCTCGTTACAAGAAGGACATGGAGGTGCTTGAGAGAGTCCAGAGAAGGGCAACGAAGCTGGTGAGGGGTCTGGAGAACAAGTCTTATGAGGAGCGGCTGGGGGAGCTGGGATTGTTCAGGCTGGAGAAGATGAGGCTCAGGGGAGACCTTATCGCACTCTACAGGTACCTTAAAGGAGGCTGTAGAGAGGTGTGGGTTGGTCTATTCTCCCACATGCCTGGTGACAGGACGAGGGGAAATGGGCTCAAATTGCGCCAGGGGAGGTTTAGGTTGGATATTAGGAAGAACTTCTTTACTGAAAGGGTTGTTAGGCATTGGAATGGGCTGCCCAGGAAAGTGGTTGAGTCGCCATCCCTGGAGGTCTTTAAAAGACGTTTAGATGTAGTCCTTAGTGATATGGTTTAGTGGAGGCCTTGTTAGTGTTAGGTCAGAGGTTGAACTAGGTGATCTTGGAGGTCTCTTCCAACCTAGATGATTCTGTGTGAAATTACACAATGATTTGTGATTATTTTGTGAGATGAAAAAAGTTCTAACACTTCAAACATTTATACTGGGAAATGTGCTTTTATACTGTCAATAATAATGCACGTTCTTTACTATGTAATAAATGGAATGGCTAGATAGGTAGCAACAGCATCAATATTTGTTGGACTATTCTTTTGTTTTCTTGACGTTTTCTCAAAGTTTGTAGATGTTTCATGTTCAATTTCCTAATTTCTCTAAGAATTAGGGATCAAACTATGAAATATGGGGGCAAAAAAAAGAAAAATCTTGATTTTTTTTCATTTCTTTCTTTGTGTAAGACAAGACTACATTTCTTCCAAAAAAAAAATATATGTATTTGTCCTGATCTATTTTTTATAGATTTTTAACTTGTTTTAAGCATTTTTAAGTAGTATAAGAAGAAAATCACTTGCTTTGTTCTGATGTTAAAATAAGCATTTTGATGATGGGAGCAGGGGGGAAATAATTTTCATCTGTATTGTCAGTCATAATACATTCTCTGCTAAAAATCGTGTACGCATTTCTGTAAATAAACACCCTGCTTAAAATTCATGAGGAAACAAAGTGTTTAAAAAATCTAAACAGCTGTGCCATCATCTGATGATTATTCATCTGAAATATTACCCCATATTAAAAAATAAATGTTTCTAACAGGTTCTTTCGATATTTAGAAAATTTAAATGCACATTGTTTATAGCTTGCTAATGCTCATAGTTTGTTGCCAATTGGAATGCATGTTTGGGGGTGAAAGGAAAATCTCTGCTGTTTGTTTAATTGTACCCCAGCGTTGAGTTGGGAATGTGTCAAGAAGTAAGAAAACACCAGCTTTAATAAGCATACAATGCAATTTAACAGTTCATAAAACAGTAAAATTTAATCCCAGACTGGGAGATTTATTAAATCTCACTCAGCAAAATGGTTTTGTGGGATGTGTTAGCAAGTGAGAATTAAGTGAAATGATTTCAGGGGCAATAGACTTCATTAACCAAGGAGGGGAGGAACTAGTTTTGCAAGCCGTTTCTTCTTAATTTCATTCACTTGTTATAATTGCTTTGAGTAGGAGAGCTTTCTTTGAGCAGAAGAAATATGTTGGGTCTCTGAAATCTGTGTGCATGCTACTACATTTGTCAGGCCTCATCTAACTGAAGTATCTTCTGTAGATGGTCATGTGCAGTGGTTCATTTAGCGATTGTTAAAAGATAAGTCTAGTACAACTTAAACCTCTGTCTATCTGTAAGATAAAATGACTCCTGTTAATTGTTATTGTTTTGTCATTTTTGCATCCATGCTGGTTCTTCTGTGCTCTTTACTTTTCTTCCCTGTTTTCTCTTCCCCTCAACAGTTGTTCTCAGTCTTTATTTTTATAGGCTGCAGAAACAATGTTCTTTCTGTCTTCTTTTTTTTTCATTTGTCAGTTAGAAGATATCTAATTCTTCTGTATTCTTCCAGGCAGTTGTTACATCTCCGTGAAACAGTATGCTGACTTGTATAACCTGCTTATGTCCTACCTATATTTTAATATCACTCAACTGTCAAAAAAGGAAAAAAATATATATTTTTTTTTAAAAAGTGAATTTCTTTCAGTATTGTTATTCTTGTAGTCTTGTATAAGAGACAACTTGAAGAGCAAATTCAAGTGAAGGTTCTTGGACTCAAGCTCTGCACACAACTATCATACTTAATGCTCCGCAAATATCATTGTTACTGTGAGCCACTGAAAGGATGCTTCTTCCATTATGGATGGCCAGACTGCATTCAAACTGTTAATGGGAGTTTCTGGGGGGTGCATATCCCATAGAGATATGGGATACCTGAGAGAATGTTGTGGTGAGCTTGAAACAAGTTGTCTCAGTCTAGATTTGTCATATTTTGGATTGGTAAATGTTTTTTTGTTAACTAATTGCCTCGAAATCACTCTTAACCTGAGACAGGTTAAGATAAAGTGTGTTTGCTTTTATGCTTTTCTTAAACATTTCCAGCTGTATTGGAAAGTTAAACTATACCAGATCTACTGACATTAGTTTAATTAGGAAAGGTGTTTGTCTTTTTGCCCAGCTGTTTTGCTGTATTGGCTGGCTATAGGCTTTTTTTAACACACAGCTACCTGGGATTTGTATATACCTTATGTCTTGGATCACATTCAGTAGAAAAAATTTTCATAGACAGTGGCATGGTGGAATTTGGCTTTTACAGCCAATCTCATCTGATTCTTTCTGGGTGTCCTGAAGGACCTTTTTTCCTGAATCTAGTTTACAATATAAAATATAAACCTCTTTGTTGACACCTGTGTCACATCAAGCTGTATATTCAAAACTGTATAGAATAAAAATAAAAGTGGGATCCTTTGATTACTTTTGAGTGACAACAGATGTGATGACAATCACTTTACATTTATAAAATTAGTATGGCATGATTCACCTTTCTATCTTTCTTTCAAGTATCCTGTACGATTGTACTGAAATGCAGAACTATTAAAAAGTTTAGTTTCATTTCATAGTGCATAAAATAATCATAAAGAGTAAATTCAAATCTATATTTACTTTCATCTTCAAATGTTCATTTAATATATGGGTAGGGAGAAGGACACTATATTCAGGATTTGCATTTTGGAATTGGGAAAATACTGCAGATTACAGTGATTAAAATTACATTGTAGAGGGCATGAATGGTTAGATGCTTTATCTTCTTAGCCAACCATTTTTGCTTAATGCAGGATCTGAAAAATTTAAAAAAAAAAAAAACTTTCTTCAATCTTTGTCTCTTGTCCTGGACCTTTATGTATCCACTGTTGTAGTTTCTGTAGTTCATATTCAGTAATTTTTAATGGCAATTCTGTCACTTTGTCAGATGGGACAGCTTTTAAGGAAAGTAACAGTGTTAATAATGAGGGCAATTCTGCACTGCAGGTGGTCACATTGTCCTGACTTTTGTGTATTGTCAGATTTTTCTCATGTCTTTTTGGTTATTCCTGGCTTCTTTAAAAGAAATGAGGTACAGTCAACTTCTGTGAGAAACTCAGTCTTCAAAGGAAAATAATGATTAAAAAAAATTACTTCACACGGGCCTATTTCTGTTCACTGTGTTCATAATGGAAATAATCTAGAAAATAAGACTAATTCAGGGGAAAAAAAGGCAGGTGGTGGGGGATTCAACTGACAGAAGAAAAAAAATGAGATGTTTTGTTTAGGCACTATGACATTTATTCAAGGTTTTATAATTAATAATTTTGCATTGTTTGTTAAATTATTGGACAGTAAGGACAGGTGAGAGAAAAATATGTAATTACCAAAGGAGAATTAATTCATAGCAGGTTAAGGAGGTTGATTGTAGGATGTTTTTGAGGGCATTGAAGTGATTAAGTATGCTATTGTGAATCCTTCTGTGTAAGATGTCCAAAATAATGTTATTTCTTCACAAAAAGGGTGTCTTGGAGGGGAAGGAGATTTGACGAGGCTGTTCTGTCCATTATCCACTGTGTGCTGAGGCTGTTATAGCGAAGAAGCAGAGTTGCTGCTACCCTCCAAATTCTCCTGTCATCCTGTTGTGATGGTGACTAGAAAAAATCTTGATACACATTGGGAGTTGAAAAACAAAATCTGACTTTGCATCCAGTGTTATATCCAAAGCACTGGTGTTGTGTAAGAAAATACCGTTTATACAGGACAATGGAAAATTCAGTCTTCATGGAAAATGCCCTGTCTTGTGTACTTACGCTCCCCTTGCCAAATGGAAATACAACATTAGGTTTATGTTCTGCAAGGATAAGTACTCTCAGTGAGAGAATCTTGTTGCAGTATGAAAAGCATGCATGTTAACACTTTGCTAAACCAGTGACTGTAGTCAGTCTGAACAAGGTTTACTTCAGAGGATGCTGTGGTCTGAGGTGGTTATATGTGCAGCTAACGGAAAATCTGTACCCTGTTTTCGGTCAGTACGGCAGGGTATGATATGATCAAGTAAGTTTCAGAATACATTAAAGACTTCACGTAAATTGCTTTTAATGTTTTCAAACATTTTCAAGGACATTTTCAATGATCTTTAAAAAAAAAAATAAATCAGTGGCCAGTGTACTTTCAGTTTTATGCATTTATCTGGATACTTTGTCATGGTTACCAAGGAAACAAATGCAGATATACATTTGTGAGCATTTTTATTCAGTTTCATTTCATTTTTGATGGAGCAAATGAAGTCACACTTCAAAATGAAGCTAAAATTCTTTTAATTAATGCACAACACTTTTCAGAGTACATTAGTGTCTGACTGAGCAGTTTAGTCTTGTAAAGGTAGCTGGACTTATTTCACAAGGACAAAATTTGACTGACTAGAGACAGGAAGACAGAGCTATCTCAAGTAGTAGTATGTGACTGTCCTGGTGTTTCCAAGTACTGCACAGAACCCCTTTTAAGTAGAAGATCATGTTTCTTCATAGGCTTTTTTTAATAATAAATTTAATTGGGGGAAAAACAATCACATTAGTTTCATTTAATTGAAAATCTGATTTATTTTTTTCCTTACATTCCAGCTGGTTTTAATCACCTATCTTTGAAAGTTCTTCCAGATTATGCCTATGGAACAGCTCCATTTTTTTTTTCTTTTAATATAGATTATAAGGGACTACAACTTGTTATAGTAAAGGCTGAAGTATAATTTTTCTCTTTGAGAATTGTACTTCTCTGTTACAATTCATGAAGAAACAATTAGTCTAGCAATCCTTCATCCTAAATTAACATTAAACTTGAGTGCATGATAAAGTCATGTTTTCTAAAAAATAAAGCAGATATGTTTTGCTATTCAGAGACAATTCTGTAGCACTGAGATATGAACAGGAGAGGAGTGTTTTATTGGTATAGGAGGTCCTCATTTACTTTCATGGAAGTAAATAGAAATGTCATACAAAAACACGTCAGAATTATATGTCATTAAATGTGGAATCTGCATCTCTTTTAACCCTTAATAGTTAATTGTGCACAGATATTTCAAAAGTAACTAGCAAATTTATTGAGTCACATGTCAAGTGGCATCAATGAACTCCTGCTTAGTGTAATTCTGAAGTTGGTTATGAAGATCATAACCGTGATGATTTTGAAAACCTTGCATTTATCTATATGTCGGAGTGTGAGCACTTCTCCTTACTTCTGGAATGTCTTAAGATACAGACCTAGCTCTCAAGATGCTGCTATAGTGCATAAACATCCCATTTGGTTTCAGGATTTTCAGCTGGTTCTTCTCTAAGCTACCAGCCATGCTTAAGGTTACCTTTGAGATGTCATGAGAAGGGCAAAAAAAAATAATAGCAGAAAACCAATTCAAATGGGGAAGATTTCTTGGCTGAGACCCAGCCAATACTAGGTTTCTTCTGCATCAGCTCCTCCCATATAGGTTAGAAACTGGTGAAAAATACTACCCTACCAACTTCTTGCCCTAGCTCCAAGCCCTGAAAACCCAAACCCTCCCTACAGTAAGAGCAGGTGAAGCAAATGTGTGCCAGAAATCACGGCATAAATCTACTAGAGCTTATCATGTGCCTGTAGCATCTTTGGGTAGGATTGTGGATGAAGAAGAAAAAGATAACACTGAAGAGGCCTGGAGAGAAATAGTAGACCCTTTATCTAATAGTAGAGAGGACTTTTTCCCTGGGTGCTTTACACTGAGTCTGTCTCCATCAGAGCCTTTCCACAGTGAGATTAGAATACCTGCCTGAAATGTGTCCGACAGTATTTAGCAAGTAGGACTCACAAATGATTAGTGCTGTTACAGAAAAACACGTAATTAGTGGAGACAAACACAACATCCACAGTAAGACAGGAGGTAAAGGAATGCCAGAGCAGCATTGAGAAGAAATGTGTAGTATCCAACTGAGTTCAGAATAAAAAGTAAACACAGATATTGGTACTTTCTGTTTGAAGTCTACTGTGACTGAGAACTTCTCTGATTAAACTGTTATTTGAGTGCTAAAAGCTTTTTTGTTACTTCATTGACTCAACTGAAAGAAAGACTTGTAGTCACAGACAGCTGTCATTTGACATCTTAAAGTAGATCTTATTCTATTTCAATTTGATGAAAAACTTTTATAGCTTCTGTAGTTGTAGTTTTTTCTTTTGTGGTAGTAGACATGCAACTGACAGTGTCACAAGCAGAATTTTTGATGTTTATTTGTATTCAAACAAGTCATGATTAATAACAACTGTGAAACAAACAAAAACCAACAAAACAAAATATGGCTCAAAAACTGTACCAAGATATATCTTTGTGAGATACACCATAATATTTAAAAGGGTTGTACAAGTTAACTGAAGAGTACTGATCTCGTTATTTGTTCTTCAGTGAATGGAAATGTTGTAGCAGGTTCTGAAATTCAAGAACTGTTCAGGCTGCCAATCTCTGTTTAGATAAGATAAAGAATCCTAAAATTTGGGGGACACTTTTTTTCCCAAGTCTCTGACGAGTTTCTTGCTGAAACCTGCAGCACTTCCTGTATCACAAAGCATCATTCCAATAACATGATTTAAAGCAAAGAAAGCAGCGTGGACAAATGGCAGTGAGACAAAAATGCTTAGCAAGCTTAACAAATGATGGTGGGGAAGTAGTACAATTGCTATCAGTTCCTTCTGTCTCTCAGATGAAAGATAAAGTGACCAAGCAAGAGGACAGCCCAACTTGCAAATTCGAGCACATATTTTATATCTTTTCCTGAGTTCTGCACTGTTTATTTCCTGTTCAGTAAAATCAGTGATTGCACCCAGAGAGATGAGTGTGATATTGAATCACTAAACCAATATATTTTTGAGCATGTGGTTCTATCTATTCAGTACAAACAATTAAGCCTGCATTTAACTTTAATGTTCCTATACAAGGTGGTCTGTGGATTCTCAGTCTATGTAAATAATGGATTTATCTTGCAGCATCTAAAGATCAAATTGGACACTCAGCTTCTAGCCAGTGATTAGTTTATGTTGTGTGCATTTAAAAGAAGTGCATTCTGATTTAGATTTATTTCCAGTGAAGCAATGTTCATCAGTCGAGTATGAAGAATATTAACAGGATTCAAATTACTTCCAAAACTGCAATGGCTTTTTTAATGTTTCCACTGGAGTTGACTGTCTTTTCATCCTACGGATTTCCAGCTCAGTGGCTTATAGAATTTGACAAAAAGCCATGTTGCTCTGCGTCTAGCATAATGTCCGTTTGATTCTTGCTGATGAGTCTTATTGGTTCCATGCCCAAATTTATATCTAATTAATCAGTTAATGTTTTTGAAGTTCTGGTTGCTTCTTAATGGGAATGATTTTGCTTAAGTCTCATAGCAATTTCAATTTTCGTCCATTGGTGCAAGGACTATGTGTTTAGATGTAAAGCTGATAAAAAAACAACAACAAAAAGCAAAAAAAAAAATACTATTTTCATTTCTGAACCAGACTTATGTATGAACTTATTTTATAGTTTATTTTTTAAATTATTATATAGACTCCAACTTCTGTGAAGTACTAGAATATTAAGCTTTGTATGATGCTTACTCAGCATGTCATTCAGACTTTTGGGACTTTGGTGTCTCCTTGTCAGATATTAGCTTGCCTTAAAGATAATGAACAATTTGGCAGCAAAAATAATTTCTGGTTAATTTGGAGTGTCTGTATAAACTGCTTGGCGTCTGAGATCATTAAAACCTATTATACTAGCTATGTTAAAATTGGGATTTATTTCTGTTTGAATTTTGAAATCTCTCCTGGGAGAGCCATTTAAATGTAAACGTATATTTTCCCCTTTAACAGTGTCTTATGGGCTATAATGGTAGAGCTCTTTTGCATTTTTATGTTTAATTTTATTGTAAAGAGCCTTGGGATGCATTTGCATGAAAGGCACTATATAAGCTCATTTTGTATTGCATTGTATTGCATTGTGACAAGTGCAATAATCTCCAGGTTTCCTGTCCATTAAAGAACTAATTTCACAGCTCACTAATTATGTGAGCGAGAAGGGGAAATAGGTCTGTTTTCTCTAAGGTATACTGAGCAGATGGCATAGTATTTATTTCCACAAGCAGAATCTAAGGTCCTCTCTTGCTTTTGATTCCAAGTCTTGTCTCTGTTTATCAAACAGAAGAGGAAAGATTTCAGTTTCTTGTGTACAGTGTGTACTGGGAGGCTGCCTCTGTCCTTTGGTAATACAACAGTAGTTAGCATATACCATGACTAAACAGCCCATTTATTTAGAATGGGACATGAAAACAGTTAAAATGAATGTGGAGTTCAATGCAATTCTAATTTGCCACTGCTTTGTGGAAGATATTGATTAGGTCTGTCTTAAGGATTTAAACCGATTCCTATAAAAACTTATAAATGAATCAGTTGAACACCTTTGGGACTGTATCTAGTCTGTAAGTCCAAATGGAAAACCATTACTTCCTTAGCCTGTATACTTTCCTTCATTGCCAAGGTCTTGCCACTTTGCTAATCTATTCTTTTCTTCTCACTGATGGAAATAACTGACATGAGTCAAACCTGCATGCGTACAGTGCAGCCTCCTAAAACACCACTTTCTTTAAGGTAGTGTGAGTCATCAGAGGTACTGGTGTCCTTCTGTGATCCTAGAAAATTGATATTTGGGCCCTTATTTCTGCTTTAAAAAGAGAAGAACTGAGACTAGAGGTCCTGGCGCTTCTGTGGACTTGGCAATCAGGCTGTCACAGTGCTGCACAATCAGATAGTTTTCTCCCTGTAGTGTAATGAGCAGTGCTAAACTTCTGTTTTGTTCCCTCACTGCTGGTTGTCACTTGTTTTCATTTTGTGCTCATGGTGCTGATTTCATTCTAATTTTAGACGGATGCAGCTCTAATGTATGATGCAGTTCATGTGGTATCAGTGGCTGTCCAGCAGTTCCCACAGATGACTGTCAGTTCACTACAGTGTAATCGCCACAAACCATGGCGCTTTGGGACCCGCTTTATGAGTCTCATTAAGGAGGTAAGTCACTAATAAAATATATCCTGCTTCCTTACGTTCCTTCCTCCCAACTCCCATTTCATTTTATTCTAATTCTACTTGAATTCTGTGTTTTTTATTTTTTAGTAGGTGAGTGAGACTATGAGCTTATGTTTAAAGAGATTGACAGATAAGAAAACATTTTTATTTCCAAACAGGTTTTCCAGTCCTAGCTGGAACAAAGTGTATCATACACAGAAACATAAAAGGGTTAAATAACTGCATTCTAAATAAAACTTTTAATTGTGGATACTTGTGTTTTTGGAATGTTTGTGGAATTAAAAAAACAACCCCCCAAGACCATAGACTGTGAAAAATTCAGCAACTAAATGCTAGTATAAGTTTGAAGAGGCCAAGAATGAAGTTTTAATTTTCACTTCTTTTGCCATGGTAAATATATATAGCATTGTTCTCCTAGTATACTGCTGAGATATGGTTAGATAAATTTAAAGTTATAGTACTGTCTAGGAGATTTAAGGCGCTAAAGATTATAGAATATTCAAATAGGGTATTCTTGTACTGTAAATAACTACTAGTTTCTCATTCTAGATATGCAAAATACTATGGTAAAGATAAATATTTGCAATGGAATATAATCCTGTTTTTAATACTAATTGATTTTAAGATAACTTTGTCTTCCATACTTCTTCCTCTAGTTTAATATAGTTTAAGAACCATGCTGACTGTAAGTTTTTTATTTTTGTTATTATTTTTTAATAGGATATTAATTAAATTAGTAAGGAATCAACTCTGGAAGACTGGCTCAGTGACCTCAATTTTTGGTGTCTTAGCATGGTTTCAGGGGATGCAGCATCTTGCAAAAGTTTGACTGAAATGTCCTGACAGAAGAATGAAATCCAGAGTTAATGGAAGAGATTGGGGTTGGGGGGCAGGGAAACAGAACTGCATGAATAGTACATGCATTAATAGTGGAGAAATGAAGAGTTTATTGGCTAATGTGGAAAGTTGATTAAAAAGTTGTCTATGAAGATTAAAGAAAGGTTAATTTATTAGCAAAAAGTGAATATGAAATATATATATATTTAAATCAGCCGCAATGATTTAGGTAAATTTTACCAAATTCTGTCAAAATGGGAATATTATTTTTCTTTCTGGGGAAATAATAGGAAGAGGTATTTATAGACTTTTTTTTCTTTTTCTCTAGGCTCACTGGGAAGGCCTCACAGGCAGGATAACTTTCAACAAATCTAATGGCTTAAGGACAGATTTTGATTTAGATGTTATCAGCCTCAAGGAAGAAGGTCTTGAAAAGGTGTGTAAGATGTTTATCTCTAAAGTGATGTAAAACATAGAAACTTAGCCTCCTTTGCCCCCTCCCTCCCTCTAATCTCACAAAAGGAACTTATTTTTTTCCTCTGGATAAAAAACAAACATTTATATACCATCTACAACAAAATGAAATTTTATATGGGAATAAATATGTGGTTTTGAAAGTTTTTTTTTTTTTTTTCAAAAATAGTTCTGACTCAAAATCTTATGTGTGTAGGGTTGTTTTTTCTTAGAAGGCAGTAAAGCTGAAACATTAGATCAGACAACTTAAATACTTTTTGTGCAATATGTTTTTCCCCATGGTGATTTTGTTATGTGTGTTTCAGTACCATTAAAATTAAAAACATTGAGATTTTCATCTTAGTATTTGTGCATGTCTGCCAGACAATTGTGTCATTATTACAAAGCAAATTCCCCTAAGTATGAACATTATTTCTTCTCTTCAAAAATGTGGGAGACTCCAGATCTATACTTCCTCTTACCATGGCTCATTGGTTCTGGATACTTATGAAAATAGGTCTATACATTTAGGTGTTTGATTCCAAAGGAAGTTCTTTCCAAATGCTAGTGTCACTTTCTTCAGACAATGCCATAACAAATGGATAAAACATTGTTCAATTCAGTCAGTTTCAGAGAGTCGAGGGGACCTGCCAAGCACATTTCACCTCGGTGTCAAGTGGAAGTGCTGTGCTAAATCCCTAGGCGCTCAAATTTGAATGTCACAACCATAAAATTCTGAGTCTTTGGATTCAGAAAATCTGCCTTGAAATATGAGACAGACCTGAGAGAAAAAATTAGAGGAATCCTTAGAATATCTCAAAGCATATCTCTTTTCTACATAACTACTTCTTAAACATAATTTCAGGAAACAAGACTTAAAAATGACTGCTGATGCTGCAAGTAGATTTTCATGCTGCCATTGTATATCATACAAATAATACCCAGTAAAAAAAATAAATCAGGAGTTTAACATTAACTTCTAGATTGAGACTCCATGTAAAGGCATTACAATGTACAGGCTTTCAAAAACATTTAATGTGTTACATGTAGCATGCCTATTCCCTGCCTGATATCTGGCTTCAAAATCTTCTAAAGTTGCTGATCTGGTGTCTGACAGTAGCCTCTTAACTGCATACTTCTAGCCACATCCATAGTTTTGAGAGAACCTGGTGAAGAGTAGATAGTTGGACCTTGAACCATGCATTATTATAGTTTGATCTATATTGAGTTTAGCTTTACATACAGTTCCAATCCCATCACCTATGTGTAAACATGTGGGTATATGTATTTGTATTTTCTTTGCATCTTACTAATTCGGTAAAATTTGCCTGAAAAAGAAATAAAATAACTTAATTTTGGAATTTCTCTGTATTTTGAGAGAAGTCTTATTCTTTCCTTGGAATACAAGTTTTCTATTTGTAAGGGGCATTAAAAATTAAGAATAGGCAGCCTGACAAGTTTGTTTATCTTCTGACATGAATTTTTCTTCTACAGAGATAGAGGGAGAGACTGGAAGATTGAGAAATGTCCTTTTTTGAATCCTAATATTGTCGAGATTTGAACTAATGGCTTTGGGAACACCTACATCTATTTGGCCTACCTATGTAACTCCACAGTGATCTGAAAAAAGATCACGTTACCCTTCATCACCGGTCAACCTGGTATAGAGAGGCAATGTAGGAGGCTGCAGTGTCTCACAATGTTATGATCAGCAGACAAAGGTTTCCATCTGCAGGGCAATGTATTTAGTTTTTATTTACTGTATAGTTGTTATTTAGATGTGGTTTTCCGTGTTCTGTAAACACTGCTTTCCTTCATCTTCAGATAAAGTTTTATCCTCTATTGCCCCAAGGCAATACTGTACTGACAAATAAAAAGAGAAATTCAGGGAAACCACCATGCTGCAGAGTTCTATTTCCTTTTTTTTTCCTCCTGAAAATAGCTGGAGAGAGAGATTAGTTTAAACAACATATTTCTTCCTGATACTAGTTTTGGGGTATTAATGTTTTCTTATTAGGAAGATATCACAGAATTGTCTAGGTTGGAAGAGACCTCCAAGATCACCTAGTCCAACCTCTGACCTAACACTAACAAGCCCTCCCCTAAATCATATCCCAAAGCTCTACATCTAAATGTCTTTTAAAGACCTCCAGGGATGGTGGCTCAACCACTTCCCTGGGCAGTCCATTCCAATGCCTAACAACCCTTTCAGTAAAGAAGTTCTTCCTAATATCCAACCTAAACCTCCCCTGGCGCAACTTTAGCCCTTTCCCCCTCATCCTGTCACCAGGCATGTGGGAGAACAGGCCAACCCCCACCTCACTCAAAGAAGTTCATAAGGTGTGAGCTTGCTTTGAAACAACTAAATAGGTAATATGATTTTCGAAAAGGTCCAGTGGAAAACCTGTGATTATAGAATTAAACTATATTTTAAAACATGAAGCAATGCTTGGATATTAAAATGGCTTACTATGAAGTATTCCATGAAGGGAGTTAGGCAAAGTTAAGGAAAGACAGTGTATAATTGTGATTAAAGTTGCAAAGCAAATTTACTTTGTTTATGAGAATAATAGGAACAATGCAACCTGTCTTCCTTACTGAAAACATAAATGGAAGAATTTATGACATGGGAATAGCTGAATAAGTCAGTAGTGGCTGAAGAGTCTGCATATAAGGAAGTGATAAGCTGTTGAAAATGAGAAAAGGAAGTCTCTGAAATCTAGGATGACTATAAGGACATCAGGCGGCATTTGAGAACCATCAAGCAGCATGGGTTTTCAGGAAAAAATCTTCAAAGTGTACTTAATTTCTTTCCTGGCAGAAATGCAAAACAATTAAAGGAAGGGAGACAGTGTAATATATTTGCATTCAAGTGACATATCTGATACTACTTCACAACCTTACTAAAAAAAAAGTTGACTTTATTAACAATTTCTTGTTAATAAGTATGTGGACTGGAAATTTCCCAGGAGAATGTTGGTGTAAGATACTGTGTAATGGATGTGTAGTGGGCTAAAGGAATGGTATCTTCCATATGGATCTGTATTATGTGTCCGTTTTATATTTTACCTTCCGTATCAATATAAAGGTAGAAACACAAAAGCATGTTAATTTAATTCTTAGTTGACAATATATTAGGAAATACATAACCCACTGAAAATACAGAAATAAAAAAAAAAGTCTACAGAGATTACAAATATGTGAAGAAAATAAAAGTCAACAGAAAATACAGTACTCTAAAACACAGACTTGGGAAGTAGTAATAATGAAAGATACGTGAGAGACGATAACAGAAACTGTAGTAAAAGGATATGGATGTTTTAAAACAACCAATGTGTGCTTGAGCTGTGTATATGGATGCTCAGAGAAAAGGAGCATCTTCACTGCCTTTGTGGTGCACTTTGTGGTGCATTTTGGCTTTAAAGGGATGTGATAATATTACTTCTTCAACAAAATATTCTGAAAAGCTTTGGAAAGAACAGTAACAGTTATCATTATAAAAGTTTAGGAGTTGGGAAAGTGTTGGCAAAGAATGATGAGGAATGCTACATGTTTAAAGATACATATAAGCAAAAGCAGAGCAGTTACTGTAGGGTGTAGTGATAGCAGATTAGGAAAGGGATGGTTGTTCAGAAAAATGTATTGGTTGCCCAGAGAAATAGTGGATGCCCCATCCCTGGAGATGTTGGATGAGACTCTGGGCAACCTGATCTAATGGGTAGCATCCCTGCTCATGGCAGGGAGGGTTGGAACTAGACGATCTTTAAGGTCCCTTTGGACCTAAGCCATTCTATGATGATTCCATTAAGGAAACTTAAGCTATATGCTCATTAGCCTGAATTGCTTAGTATTTGGTTCTTATAGGTTATTTTACTGAGAAAGAGAAATCAATCTGAACTAAAAACATCTTTGAAGAAAACTTGTTTATTTTGAAAGAACTCAGACCCTATTATGCTTTCCAGTAGAGAGAATACATTTTAGCCATGAAAGCATTTGAGAGTTCTGTTTTTCCTTCCCTCTCCTCCCCTCGTTTTCCCATTGTCTTCCCTTCCCTTTCCATTGTTTTCACGTTAAAGCTGAAACTCATTCACTTCCCACTTTCTCCTCTCTCTGTCCCCTTCCTTCGCATTGTGTGCTCCATCTCTCCATCATACACATTTTTTCCTGCGCTCTTCTACGAACTCCTTCTCTCCCTACTGTGGTGGCTTTACCCAGCTGTGCAGCTGAACTCCTCCACAACCACTCTCTCACTCCCCATCCTCAAAGGGAAAGGGGGAGAAAATACGATGAAAAGGGCTCAAGGGTTGAGGTAAAGACAGGGTGATCACTCAACTATTATCATCACGGGTAAAACAGACTCAGCATAGGGAGTTTAATATAATTGATTGCCTGTCACTAATGGACTAGAACAGTCAGAAACTACAAGCAAACTAAAAACACTTGCAGTCCATCCACCCTCTTCTACCACCTCCTTGCCCTGAGTGGTGCAGGGGAACAGGGAATGGGGGCTGTGGTCAGTCCCTAATGCTTCGTCTCCGCTGTTCCTTCATGGTCACTCTCTGCCCCTGCTCCACATGGGGTCCCTCCCACGGGATGCCATCCTTCCCAAACTTATCCTGTGTGGGCTTCCCACAGGCAGCAGCTCTTCAAGAACTGCTCCAACATGGCTCCGTACCACAGGGTCCATCCATCAGGAGCAAACTGCTCCAACACGGGTCCCCCACAGGCGGCAGCTCCCCCCGACACCCTGCTCCTGTGTGGGCTCCTCTCCACAGGCTGCAGCTCCGGCCTGAGGCCTGCTCCTGCGGGGGCTCTCCATGGGCCGAAACCTCCTCCGGGCCACATCCACGTGCTCCACCGGGGGCTCCTCCGCAGGCTGCAGCGTGGAGATCTGCTCTGCCAGACATGGGCCTCTTCAAGGTCTGCAGGGAACTTCTGCTCTGTCACCTGGAGCACCTCCTGCCCTCCTTCTGCACTGACCTTGGGGTCTGCAGGGCTGTTTCTCTCACAATTTCTCATTCCTTTCTCCCAGTTGTTGTGAAACTACTGTTCCACAGCAGTTTTTTTTCCCTTTCTTAGATATGTTCTCACAGAGGCATAAACGTTATTGTCCTTTGGCTCAGCTTTGGCCAGCAGTGGGTCCCTTTTGGAGCCAGCTGGAGCTGGCTCTGATCTGACATGGGGCAACTGCTGGGCTCTGGTTATAGAGGCCACCCCTGCATCCCCCCGCTACCAAACCCTTTCCACATAAAACCAATACATGTGCCTCCTTCACCTTTTCTCCTCTCCCTTTTTCCCTCTCTATTGTTCTTTCCACCTCACCTTCTACCTTTCCAATATCTCTTCTCATGTCCCTCTCCATCTCTTTGTCCTTTCCATTCCCTTTCTTTCTGTTTTCCTATTTCTTCAGGAACCCTTCCTCATCTTTGTCAGTCTCTTGTATGTTCTTTATGTTCTTCCCAAACCAGCATCTTGTCAAGCATCTCTATCTATGAATTTAAAATGATTTTTTGAAAACAAAACCAAAACTTTGGAGAGGAGAAAAGAGAATTATTGTGAAATATTTGTAGAAGACCTATTTTTTAGAGATTTTTTTTTAATGTGACAAATAAATTGTATAGTTAATAGGAAATTACCTACATCTTGTGTCTTACTTGTAACCGCTGCTCATTCTGAAGTCAGTGACGACAGAGAAATTGCTCATCACGTTTAAAAAAAATGCCTTCTGTAAACATAGATTGCATGAATTACCTGTTCCTGAAACTCTTGAAAGAGGGGTGATAATAAAGCATCACAAAAAAAAAAAAAAAGGAAGCTTTTTCCAAATAAAAAATCCTGTCTGACAAAAATGATAGTTTCCTGGAAGATGAAAATGACAAAATTAATTGATGATTCTAGTGCTGCTAATGTAAGGTACAAAAAAAACAAAAATTGCTGACAGTCAATCTGGCCAGACTGCAACTATTTGTGGTTAAGTACAGTAGAAATCCCAAACTGTGGCAATCTGGTGTAATAAGCAAATTATCATTCAAAACATAATCAATCAGTGTTTGCATTGAAGTCACATCATGCGGAAAATTATCTTATGCTTCAAGGAGATAACACATACCTGAATTTAATACATTTAATATGAAAATTTGTCACTGAAAAAGAATCACATTTATTGAATAGAGTTGTTAACAACTGGATTGAAATCTTGCTCAGCATCCGATACACAGAACAAAGATAGATGACACAAAATGAGTTGTAATCCATTGTCCAGGATATCAGATCTTGTTTTATTTAATATTTTTATTAATGACATGGGAAAAAAAACCACAAACCAGAAGTATGGGTATTAACATATTTCTCAGAGAGAAAGTAGTTTTATTTTTATTTGTATTTTTAAGAAAGCAGAATAACTGAAGCAATACCCAAATTGGAAAGACATAAATATGAAGAAATAATATTATTAAGACAGGAGAACAGTTATTTTCTTGAAGTAATCACTGGTGTACTACTAACTACTGTACAAAATGTAATAAAGATGGTTAACTAGAGACACATTTCTCAATTATTCGGGGGTTGAATAACTCTATGATGGTGGCTCCATAGATGGACAATTGGTACCACTGCAGAGGGGCAATGATCCTTCCCATTACAATGCTTATGGCACGTCAATGTGAGTAGTAGGTACAGTTTTTGTTGACTTAAATTCAGAAATAAAGGTTCCTTCTCTTAGGGGAGTTTTGAAGTAAAGTAATGACAAAGGAAACGTGCTTATTCATAAATTTCTTTTTCTCAAACATGCTGAAGTAAGAAAGCTACTTTAATGTATTAAATGTTTGTGTATAACATCTCATCAGACTAGTAAACTAGTTTGGAGTATATATAAGCTCAGCAAATTTAAGTTGCAGGAATATACAATGCTTCTTTTTTGGGGTGATGGTGAATTATATTGGATTGATCTTAGTAAGGGTAGTAGATTTGAAGAAAGTCTGAATTTTACTAAAGGAACTACAAACTTTTTCCCTCCATTGCCATTGAAACAATTTAGATTTTTTTCATAAATAGTTTGCTGAATTATGCTCAGCATGACTCGAAGCAGATTTTTACTAAATAGAAAACTGCATTTTTATTTTAAAGTGGAAAGAGGTGTTTAAGGAAATGTTGGACTTAGTGCTTGGTTTAGTGGGTAACATCGGTGGTAGAGGGATGTTTGGACCAGATGATCTTGGAGGTCTTTTCTAACCTTAATGATTCTGTGTGCTTTAGACATGCTAGAGGAGATAAATTAAAATCATGCTGTACCTTTGAAAATCATTGGGATGAAACGAAGCTACCACTTCTTTTAAAACTGTTAACTAGCTGAATGTGAACTTTTTATTTGTATACAAGCTTATTTTACAATCTAGTTATTTAGGGCACTTGAATGGAAGAACTGGGGATCAAAGGCTGGGAATGCTGGCTTCTCATTATTACTTTTTTGATAACCTTTGAAAAGTTTCTGTTTCAGTGCCATGTTGAATTTACAGGGGGAAGATCAGACAGTTGCCCTGTGACTATATTTACTATGTGAACATCCTCTCTACTGTGTACATCAGTGTATCAGGTTGTTTCAGTTTAAAGGAGAACTTGAAATTTTGTTGGAAATAGATGTGATGCAGTAGAAGTAAATTGCAAGTTGTTTGAATTGAAGTTACATGTAGCAGAGTACCTTGATTTGCTTTTTCAACATTTATGGCATTTAAAGTACTCTTGATTTTTTAGTGAAAACCCATTAGCAATTCTGTTCTGTTCAAAAGGCTATTTTAGAATTAAAACATCGTGCTTAAGCAAATAGAAAAAAATGAATTTAATGCATTGTTTATGCACTGTTTTCTCTAGAAGGAGCAGTTTTGAGGAGATGTATATGTGATACTGTTCCACATAGTACATCAGAATGCCTGGCATAAGTTTTTGAGTTCATTAATAACATGCAAAAGATGTACTATGTGGAACATCCTACTTTTGTTCTATTTCTTAGATTATTGATTTACAAAAATAGATGATTTTGTGCAACGCAAGTACACTTAACCTCATTTAGAAAAATAACGCAATAGTTTATCAAGATACAAGTTCCTTTTTAAAATTGTGCAGTTGATAGTTCTTATTAGTTTAGATGGATGTAGTAGATAAAACCCAAAATCTAATAGTTGATAATTATTCATTTGCTTGTGGCTGTAACTGTATTAAAAAGTAGGGGAAGAAGTATTTTAATTAATAGTGTGTTGGCTTTTGTCCAGGTATATCTGAATTATGAACCGCAGAATAAAATATATGATTTAATGAATTTGGGGTTTGAAAATGATCAAATAAGGTGATGACATTCCCTTAGAAATTTTTGTGCTACTCGTGTTACTGAAACTGAATCTTCTTACAGGGGAGATTAGTCTAGGTTCAATTATGTGAATAAAACAGCAGGGACAGACTCAAGCTCTGGTCTTTGTCACCCCTTATTAGTCTATTTTCCTAGTTTGCTCTTTTGTCAAAGTAGAAGGAACACTTTGATTGCTGTAACTAACAGAATATTGCAACAAAAAGTTCTCAGTCCTTTTACAATTTCTTAATTGTGGCCAAACTGCAGGGCTGATTGTTTTGGGTTCCTAAAAACCTTTCAAGTCACAAAATGAAGTAATACTAAAATAGTAAATGAAGAATTTTTTTTTTAATAGTAAGCTTTGATTTCAGTGCTTTGAGATGATGTGTTCGATGTTATTGTCCAATTGTATTTGAGACACGTGTTCCCCTTTCTTCCCTTCACAGTTCTGTCCTCACTATAAGAGGTACTGAATAGCCAAAATTTAAGAATCATAGCCATTCAAAGGAGTGGCCCTTGCCTTGTAACTGAGTGTTGTATGCAAAGAAGAAAGATAAAATGTTCCTGAGGAACAGGGCATGGTAGAAAAAGAGATCAAACTTGCCTTTTCTCTCTTACAGCTTCTGCTGATTCATACTCCACTGTATGCTCGGTTTTAAAGATTAAACTCTCTTTATTCAAGCCATACTAAATTGTGTCCTAAACTTAGTTGACAGCCATGCTGTAATGAATCGCTTAAAAGCAGTTTCTCAGGAATCAGTTTGAAAGATTTGACAAATATTCCTCTGTATGTGTTTATATATACGCATATATATACATATGTATATATATATTCACAATAAAACCTGCTACCTCACAGAATTATTGAATTACTGTCCATATTCAATTTTAAAGAATCTTTAGCTCATATTGTAGATGTTGCTGAGTATTTGAAGTAATATTTAAAATATTTTCTAAAAACAAAAAATAAAGTTTTTATTTTCTAGACAGTGTAGTAATACAAAAAATAATCTGATGTCTAAAACCAGATGTATTTATTGCTTGCCTGCTTTCATTTTACAGTGATGAAATTGCAGATGAATGATATAAGCATAAGACCCACTACTTACCACTTAGTACATGAGATTGTCCTTGAGCTGAACCTTAAATCATAACCCTGGTTCCTAGCTTAGATAAAAATCCTATTGACTTTGCTGGAGTAAGAAATTCAAGGTACAAAGTGTCAAAAGATATATATACTGAACATTTATCTGGAAATCAGTTAAGTTATTTCACTTTCAGCCTTCCCTGTTACATTTTTACGAAAACATCTTTTGCCCGTTTGTTCTCTCTGATGAGAGAAAATGATAGATCTTTCTGTAGAGAGGATGCTCTATGCTCTGCAAATGAATTTCCACCCAACTATTGAGTTATCTTCGAATGTGGTTTTATCTTGAAGTATGAAAGTTAAATGGAAAATTAAGTATTCAGTGTGGCTGTAGACATTATGCGCATCATTTTTCCCCTTATGTCACACTTCACGAAACACAGTCTGAAGTATCGTGAATCATATATTAAAAAAGCAGACTTTCAATGTAATGACAAAAGATAATGGAACACGGGTGAATAATAAGTGCTACTGATCTTTTTTTCTTTTGTAGCAATCTGTTTTTCCTTAAAGCATTATTTTCTAGACATTGAAATGTAACTAATGGACAATTTACATAGTAATATACTGTTTTATAGGTTGGAACTTGGGATCCACTGAGTGGCCTTAACATGACAGAGAATCAGAAAGGAAAACCAGCAAACATCACGGATTCCCTGTCCAATCGCTCCTTAATTGTTACCACCATTTTGGTAAGCAACTATATCTACATTTCCAGAAATACAGGAAAACTGAAAGAACATGCTATACTAATTACAACAGTAATGAACGATCTGTAATATATGTTACAGTTACTTAGCAATTACTGTTTCATGAATGAACTCCATTTAAGTTGGTAATGGATATTTACTCTCATCAAAATTGTAAGTAAATTATCCGTTTAGAATTATGTCAGTTGATGAGTAATTTCAGTTTCCTTATTATTGACTAAATGTTTGGATAATTGACAAAACAGTTTAGTTCAGCACCATGTGAGACGACAAAACTTGTTTGATTCAAACAAAGTAGTCTGGCTATAAGCCATACAAAATTTATTGCTTTCATTTGCTACTTAACATCATGATACCACTTTTAAGGAAAGTAGGAAGTGTTTATGGAGCAGATCATCTTGAGTGCCATCACATGGCACATTCAGGACAACCAGGTGATCAGGCGCGATCAGCATGGCTTTATGAAAGGCAGGCCCTGCTTAACTAACCTGATCTCCTTCTACGATAAGGTAATCTGCGTAGTGGATGAGAGAAATGCTGTGGATGTGGTTTACCTAGATTTTAGTAAAGCTTTTGATACTGTTTTCCACAGCATTCTTCTGCAGAAACTAGTTGCTCATGGTTTGGACAGGCATACACTTTGCTGAGTAAAAAACTGTCTGGGTGGCTATGCCCAAAGAGTTGTGGTAAATGGAGTTAAATCCAGATGATGGCTGGTTACAAGTGATGTCCCCCAGGCCTCAGTTTTGGACCAGATCTCTTCAATATCTTTATCGATGATCTAGAAAAGGGGATCAAGTACACTCGCTAAGTTTGCAGATGACACCAAGAGGCAGGAGTGTTCCTACCTTGAGGGTAGGAAGGCTCTACAGACGGATCTGTATAGGCTGGACCAATGGGCCAAGGCCAACTATGTGAAGTACAGCAATGATAAGCGTTGGTCCTGTGCTTGAGTCACGACAACCACATGCAATGTTTTAAGTTGGGGGAAGAGTGGCTGGAAAGATGGCCAGCAGAAAGGCACCTGGGGTTATTGGTCAATAGCTGGTTGAATATGAGCCAGCAGGGTGCTCAGGTGGCCAAGAAGGTCAACAGCATCCTGACTTGTATCAGAAATAGTGTGTCATGAAGTCCCCTGTGAATGTCCCCCTGTACTCAGCTCTGGTGGGACCAAAGCTAGAATATTGTATTCAGTTTTGGGCCCCTCACTAAAAGAAAGACATTGAGGTGATGGAGCATGTCCAAAGAAAGGCAATGAAGTTGGTGAAGGGTCTAGAGAGCAAGCCTTACGAGGAGCAGCTGACAGAACTGGTGTTATTTAGCCTAGAGAAAAGGAGGCTCAGAGACCTTATTACTTTCTACAACTACCTCAAAGGAGGTTGTAGTGGGGTGGGGGCTGATCTCTTCTCCCAAGCAACAAGCAATAGTTAAGAAGAAATGGCCTCAAGTTGTGCCAGGGAATGTTTAGGTTGGATGTTAGGAAAAAAAAAGAATTCACTGAAAGATTTGTAAAGCATTGGAACAGGCTGCCCAGGGAAGTGGTTGAGTTACCATCCCTGGAAGAATTTAAAAGATGTGCAGATGTGATATTTAAGGACGTGTTTTAGTGATAGACTTGGCAGTGCTAGGTTAAAATTTGATCAGATGATCTTAGAGGTCTTTTCCAACCTAAATGATTCTATGATTCATCATTTTCATCAGTTATTGCTTGATAATTAAGTTGAAAATTTTAATCAGATTTAATTATTTTATCATGGATCAGAAGAAACATTTCAAGTAACTTCTTTTTCATTACCATTACTGACAAATTCACTGTGGTGAATGAGATGTTTTTGACTTTCTTACAGTTACATGTATTTAGTTACATAGAAATAAATGTTCAGTAATTTCCAAACCATAATTTTGAAATAGCAATTATAATTGCAAGAAATTAAAAATTTTCCAGAAGTGCATCTGCTGTATTTGTTGGCTGTCACCACCATTGTGAGTTTGCAGATATCTAAAAATAATTCACATATTTATTGGACTTACATGGCAAACTTATGGTAGCAGGGGGGCTGCAGGGGTGGCTTCTGTCAGAAGAATCCAGAAGCTTCCCCATGTCAGATCAGAGCCAGCTCCAGCTGGCTCCAAAAGGGACCCACTGCTGGCCAAAGCTGAGCCAAAGGACAATAATGTTTATGCCTCTGTGAGAACATATCTAAGAAAGGGAAAAAAAACTGCTGTGGAACAGTAGTTTCACAACAACTGGGAGAAAGGAATGAGAAATTGTGAGAGAAACAGCCCTGCAGACCCCAAGGTCAGTGCAGAAGGAGGGCAGGAGGTGCTCCAGGTGACAGAGCAGAAGTTCCCTGCAGACCTTGAAGAGGCCCATGTCTGGCAGAGCAGATCTCCACGCTGCAGCCTGCGGAGGAGCCCCCGGTGGAGCACGTGGATGTGGCCCGGAGGAGGTTTCGGCCCATGGAGAGCCCCCGCAGGAGCAGGCCTCAGGCCGGAGCTGCAGCCTGTGGAGAGGAGCCCACACAGGAGCAGGGTGTCTGGGGGGAGCTGCCGCCTGTGGGGGACCCGTGTTGGAGCAGTTTGCTCCTGATGGATGGACCCTGTGGTACGGAGCCATGTTGGAGCAGTTCTTGAAGAGCTGCTGCCTGTGGGAAGCCCACACAGGATCAGTTTGGGAAGGACAGCACCCCGTGGGAGGGACCCCTCACTGGAGCAGGGGAAGAGTATAAATGTGAATAAGCGGCAGAGATGAAGTGCTATGTACTGACCATAACTCCAATTTGCCATCCCCTGGCAGTGCTCGAGGGGAGCAGGTAGAGGAGGGTGAATGGGGGGGGAAGTGTTTTTAATTTGCTTTTATTTCTCAACGCTCTGATCTGTTAGCAATAGACAAATTACATTAATATTCTTATATTGAGTCTCATTTGTCCATGAAAGTAACTGGTAAGCTATCTCCTTGTCCTTATTTCAACCCATGGCCTTTATTTTATCATGTTTTTTCTCCCTGTTATGTTGAGGAAGGGGAGTCAGAAAGCCGTGTGGTGGTGCTGAGCTACCTACTGGTGTTAAACCACCAGAACTTCGCAACAGTTTTATTCTTTAATAAGGAAGTTTTAGCTACTAACATATATTCTGACTAGAATGAATTTTCATAGGTATGGAGATACAAATGCCAATATACATCTAACCTTTTCTGTAATGTAAGCCGTATTACTACATTTGGTGAGTAACTTCTTCATTATGTATAAGGTCTATTACTACATCTGGTGAGTAACTTTTTGATTATGTATAAGATCTGTTTTTATTTGGCAATTTACAAAAACAAAACAAAAAACTTAAACCTTTTGTTTTATTTATGCCACTAATTGAAAAATACATAACTGATACATATTTGGAAAATGACTGACTTTCAGATGTTAATTATTGACTTTCAAGTTCTCGTTATGCGAAGAACAGCAGTCTTACCACAAGTTTTTCTTGCACAGGTTTATGAACATATCTCTTAGCTTTTTTTTTTTTTAATAAAATTTAAATCAAACTCTTATATTTTGTTAAAGTAAAAGCATGTTTTGTAGAGTTCCAGTCTTTCATTTCTTCCCAGTGTCCTTCTCAAGTTTTCTGTTTTTATGTATATCAAAACTAGTGCCTCATCAAAAAATGCATCTTAGCAATTCCAGCTGAACCAGTTATGCTCCTGTTATATCGTATCCAGATGTGCTGCCTAGATATTTTTCTTGAAACATTCCACTAATAGGTAATTTTCATATTTTTCCTAATTGCTTTTTAGAATTACAGCTTTCCAGAATATAGTCTTGTCTGTATTAGTGACCTGTCCCCTTAATTACTCATTACTCAACTAGCCTTTGTGTCGTCTTCACGCTTCATT
Organism: Cygnus atratus; assembly: GCF_013377495.2. Classification (NCBI taxonomy): domain Eukaryota; kingdom Metazoa; phylum Chordata; class Aves; order Anseriformes; family Anatidae; genus Cygnus; species Cygnus atratus. Next base: position 44,984,161 of record NC_066364.1, read on the forward strand.
AGCAATCACGTTATACTTTCTTCTAGACCAGTGATAACAATACTGGGACAAGGATCTATCCCTGCAAAATCCTGTAAGAAACACACTCAATAACTTAGGATGTTTCAATTACATTTATGTTTTAACATCTATCTATTGGTGAGGTTTGAGTCCACATACTGTGTGTATCGGATTGACTTTGTGTAGTGATACTTAAACTTGCATTATTTTATTTGAAATAATGAGTACTTACTTACCGTCAGTAAGTTTGCAGATGACACCAAGCTGGGGGAATTGTTGATCTGCTGGAGGGTAGGAGGGCCCTGCAGAGGGACCTGGACAGATAGGATCGATGGGCAGAGGCCAGTGGGATGAGATTCAACATGGCTAACTGCCAGGTCCTGCGCTTTGGCCACAACAGACCCACGTAACATTACAGGCTTGGGATAGAGTGGCTCGAAAGCTGTGCAGAGGAAAAGGGTCTGGGGGTACTGACTGATGCATGCCTGAACACGAGGCAGCAGTGTGCCCAGGAGGCCAAGAAGGCCAACGGTATCCTGGCTCATATCAGGAATAGTGCAGCCAGCAGGACCAGGGAGGTGATCATTCCCCTGTACTCAGTTCTGGTGAGGCTGCACCTTGAGTACTGTGTTCAGTTTCGGGTCCGTCACAACAAGAAGGACATCGAGGCCCTGGAACATGTCCAGAGAAGAGCTACAAAGCTGGTGAAGGGTCTGGAACACAAGTTTTATGAGGAGTGGCTGAGGGAACTGGGGTTGTTTAGTCTGGAGAAGAGGAGGCTCAGGAGAGACCTTACTGCTCTCTACAGCTACCTGAAAGGAAGTTGTGGGGAGCTGCGGGTCAGCCTCTTCTTGCAGATAGCTAGCGATAGGACAAGAGGGAATGGCCTCAAGGTGCACCAGGTGAGGTTCAGGTTAGAAATTAGGAGAAATTTCTTCTCAGAAAGAGTAGTCAGGCATTGGAACGGGTTGCCCAGGGAAGTGGTAGGTCTACAAAGATGGTGAAGGGCCTAGAGGGGAAGACATATGAGGAGCGGCTGAGGTCACTTGGTTTGTTCAGCCTGGGAAAGAGGAGGCTGAGGGGAGACCTCGTCGCGGTCTACAGCTTCCTCATGAGGGGGAGTGGAGGGGCAGGCGCTGACCTATTCCCTCTGGTGACCAGCGATAGGACCTGAGGGAATGGAGTCAAGCTGTGACAGGGGAGGTTCAGGTTGGATATTAGGAAAAGATTCTTCACCAAGAGGGTGGGTGGTTGTGCACTGCAACAGGCTTCCCAGGGACATAGTCACGAAACCAAGCCTGTTGGAGTTTAAGAAGCGTTTGGACTACACTCTCAGTCATATGGTCTGAATTTTTGGGTAGACCTGTGTGGAGCCAGGAGTTGAATTCGATGATCTTTGTGGGTCCCTTCCAGCTTGGGATATTTTAAGATTCTGTGTGGTATAGTCATCATCCCTGGGGGTGTTTAAGGAGAGGTTGGATGTGGTGCTTAGGGGCATGATTTAGTGGGAAGTCGAGCAAAAATTTGAAAAAAATAAACAACAACAAAAAAACCCACAACATTTCAAAAGTGAAGTAACAAGACCCTCACAGACCTTTCATACCTTTCACACGTTTCTTGAAAAAGTTAAACTAGACAACTTGGAGCTTTACAGAGCTTTGATGAAGGCAGATACAGAAAACCACCGAAAAGCTACAAAGGAAATGAATGGAGCAGCCATTTCAGCTGAACAGGACAAACAAACCTGTATGATAAGATGTACACACTGGTATGCAATTTAGCATAAATAAAAAAATGCCATGCATATACACTTATAATAGGAATGTTGAACTCCATAGTTACAAAGGTTCCAAAGTAACGTTGAACTATGTATGAGAACAAAAGTATTTAAGAAGCTTGCATCTTAAATCTAAAGAAAAATTCACCTCTGATATCTTGTGTAACAACGTCAGTTAAGGAAAATCACATTATAAGAATTCTTTATTAATGAAATGGACAGCTAGGATTTATTTTTAATGGCAAGATGCTTGGAATGTAGAATTTTAATTCTTGGAGAAATTCTGAAGTTCCACTGCACTTTCTACATTAATCTAAAATACAGCATCAGTGTCAAAGTTTGTGATATCCAAAGCTATGATTAGCAAAGATTCAAACAGCTTTATTTATTTTTAAAATATTTCCCTCCCAAAAAATCCACCCCATTAGACTTGTTCTGCTGGTACTCTGGGCTGCTGTGGAAATGTATTTTGGAAACCAGATATTTGCACCCAAACTACATGCCAGTAGACTTCTCAGAAGTGATTGGGTACTGGGAACCCTGACTCCTAGTAACAGAGCTTCTGAATTGCTCATAAACCAAGGAACAATCTTTCAGTTCGTTATCTATAGCTTGCGTTATGCAGAAATCAAGACTAAAAGATCATGTTATTCCCTCCTTACTTGCACTAGATGAATTTATGAACAGCAATTTATTTATTACTACTTTGCCTATCAATATACTTTCATCTTCAAGTAGACTCAATCGTAATTGAAAAAGCAGAATATAGTCACAGTTGGAAAAATCTTAATGATCCCAATACAAAGGAGGAAAAAGATATTTTTCAGAATTTCAGTAAGCAGAATTAAAACAAACAAACAAAAACCACTAGAGTCTTTAAAAGAAAAGTGAGTATTAGAGCAAACTACAGAGAAAACTAATCAAGACTCCACAGCTGACAGTATGCTATAGGCTATTGCAGGGAACTGATAAAGTAGAAAAAACAGCACAGAAAAATCATGTGTAAGGCTTAATGAGAGAACTGCCTTTCTTTAAAGCACTATTCTCCAAAACGAAAAAAGAGAGAAGTGGCAAGTGATCAAGAAGAAAACATGCTTCTAGGAACTGCACTTTTGTATATTAATACCTCACTTTGCTACAAAATGAAAATACAGTATTATACTTATGTCCAATATAAATATATTTTCTAAGCACAGAAATGTAGAGCTACAAAACTAAGCTCATACACTTGATTTCCGCAACATAAGAATTTTTGGTTCATTCATTATTCTAAGTATCACTCTTAAAATGTCTTCATAGCTGAAAAGAGTTATTGAAATTACCCAACAATAACTAAAGTATAAAAGGCAGCTATAAATAAGCAATTCATAATGCTTTTTTGAACTATCCTCATATTCCTTATATTTATTTGTTATTTTATTTAGTTATGTGCAAAGATGATTTATACCTATAAAACAGTACTAAACAAAAACCATCCTGTAGAGGAAGGGTATGGAATCATAGAATCATTAAGATTGGAAATGACTTCCAGGATCACCTAGTTCAACCATCTCGCTACCCAAAGGATATTTAAAGCATGATTTAGTTTTATGCCCCAAATTTAATTGAATAAATATAAAAAGAATAACTTTACCTTTTGTCTGCATAAAAAAATGTGTCACGTCTTGTACACAGAACTGCAGATTTGTAACCTTTTTCATTTTTGTGGTAGATTTTGTGGAAAGATACATGATGCAGATATAATCAAGGATGTATCATTCTATGATTATTAAGCAATTAATAATTCAGTTATATTTGGTACCTGCTGATGTTATAGCTCTGAATAATTATTTCTCTCTCATAAATCTATTTGAATTTTGTGTACTGCCAGCAAATAGTTGAATTGAATTGTATACTGGATTATTATTATTATTATTATTATTATTTTTAGTTTACTCAGATGTGTTAAATCATTGTTTTCTTCAGAATCTAAGAGGATATGCAACTCCTTACTTTCCAGTTTTGGTGCTTTACCTTTTTATATACTTCCCATCATGATCAATATAGCAGCAGGCTAGCTATATCTTGGTTGCAATCACTGAAACTTGGTGGGACCACTCCCATGACTGGAGTGCTGCAATAACTGGCTATAGGCTCTTCAGAAGGGACAGGCAGCACAGAAGGGGTGGTGGTGTGGCTCTTTATATTAGAGAGTGTTTTGATGTCGTGGAACTCGAGACTGAGACTGGGAATGATAAGGTTGAGTCCCTGTGGGTTAGGATCGGTGGGAAGGCCAACAGGGCAGGCATCCTGGTGGGGGTCTGTTATAGACCGCCAAACCAGGATGAGGAGACGGATGAGGAATTCTACAGGCAGCTGGCAAAAGTTGTGAAATCGTCAGCTCTTGTCCTCGTGGGGGACTTCAACTTCCCAGACATATCCTGGAAATGCAATACAGCTCAGAGGAAGCAGTCTAGGAGGTTTCTGGAGAGCGTGGAAGATAGTTTCCTGACGCAGCTGGTTAGAGAGCCTACCAGGGGAGGTGCCCCACTAGACCTTCTGTTCACAAACAGAGAAGGACTGGTGGGAGATGTGGTGGTCGGGAGCTGTCTTGGGCAGAGTGACCACGAAATGGTAGAGTTCTCTATTCTTGGCGAAGTCAGGAGGGGGACCAGTAAAACCGCTGTCTTGGACTTCCGGAGGGCTGACTTTGAGCTGTTCAGGACACTGGTTGGCAGAGTCCCTTGGGAGGTGGTTCTGAAGGGCAGAGGAGTCCAGGAAGGCTGGGCACTCCTCAAGAAGGAAATCTTAATGGTTCAGGAGCGGTCTGTCCCCACGTGCCCAAAGATGAGCAGGCGTGGAAGAAGACTGGCCTGGCTGAACAGAGAGTTGTGGCTAGAGCTTAGGAAAAAAAAGAAGGTTTATGATCTTTAGAAAAGAGGGCAGGCAACTCAGATGGATTATAAGGGTGTGTAGGATGTGTAGGGACAAAATTAGAAAGGCCAAAGCTCATCTGGAGCTCAATCTGGCTACTGCACTTAAAGACAACAGAAAATGTTTTTATAAATACATCAACGCCAAAAGGAGGACTAAGGAGAATCTCCATCCTTTACTGGATGCGGGGGGAAACTTAGCGACGAGAGATGAGGAAAATGATGAGGTGCTTAATGCCTTCTTTGCCTCAGTCTTTAGTGGCAAGACCAGTTGTTCTCTAGATACCCATTACCCTGAGCTGGTGGAAGGGGATGGGGAACAGGATGTGGCCCTCACAATCCACAAGGAAATGGTTGGCGACCTGCTACAGCACTTGGATGTATGCAAGTCGATGGGACCAGAAGGGATCCACCCGAGGGTGCTGAGAGAACTGGCAGAAGAACTGGCCAAGCCGCTTTCCATCATTTATCAGCAGTCCTGGCTATCAGGGGAGGTCCCAGTTGACTGGCGGCTAGCAAACGTGATGCCCATCTACAAGAAGGGCCGGAGAGTAAACCCAGGGAACTATAGGCCTGTAAGTTTGACATCAGTGCCAGGGAAGCTCATGGAGCAGATTATCTTGAGTGTCATCACGCGGCACTTGAAGGGCAACCAGGCGATCAGGCCCAGTCAGCATGGGTTTATGAAAGGTAGGTCCTGCTTGACAAACCTGATCTCCTTCTATGACAAAGTGATGCACTTAGTGGATGAGGGAAGGGCTGTGGATGTGGTCTATCTTGACTTCAGTAAGGCTTTTGACACCATTTCCCACAGCATTCTCCTCAAGAAACTGGCTGTTCATGGCTTGGACTGGCGTATGGTTCATTGGGTTAAAAACTGGCTGGACAGCCGGGCCCAAAGAGTTGTGGTGAATGGAGTTAAATCCAGTTGGAGGCCGGTCATTAGTGGAGTCCCCCAGGGCTCAGTGCTGGGGCCAGTTCTCTTTAATATCTTTATCGATGATGTGGGTGAGGGGATTGAGTGCACCCTCAGTAAGTTTGGAGACGACACCAAGTTAGGTGCATGTGTCGATCTGCTCGAGGGAAGGAAGGCTCTGCAGGATGATCTGGATAGGCTGGACCGATGGGCTGAGGTCAGCTGTATGAAGTTCAACAAGGCCAAGTGCCGGGTCCTGCACCTGGGGCGCAACAACCCCAAGCAGAGCTACAGGCTGGGAGATGAGTGGTTGGAAAGCTGCCTGGCCGAGAAGGACCTGGGAGTACTGGTTGATAGTCGGCTGAATATGAGCCAGCAGTGTGCTCAGGTGGCCAAGAAGGCCAACAGCATCCTGGCTTGTATAAGAAATAGTTTGGCCAGCAGGTCTAGGGAAGTGATTGTCCCCCTTTTCTTGGCTCTGGTGAGGCCGCACCTCGAGTACTGTGTTGAGTTTTGGGCCCCTTGCTACAAGAAGGACATGGAGGTGCTTGAGAGAGTCCAGAGAAGGGCAACGAAGCTGGTGAGGGGTCTGGAGAACAAGTCTGATGAGGAGCAGCTGAGGGAGCTGGGATTGTTCAGGCTGGAGAAGAGGAGGCTCAGGGGAGACCTTATCGCACTCTATAGATACCTTAAAGGAGGCTGTAGAGAGGTGTGGGTTGGCCTATTCTCCCACGTGCTTGGTGACAGGACGAGGGAGAATGGGCTAAACCAGGGGAGGTTTAGGTTGGATATTAGGAAGAACTTCTTTACTGAAAGGCATTGGAATGGGCTGCCCAGGGAGGTGGTTGAGTCACCATCCCTGGAGGTTTTTAAAAGACGTTTAGATGTAGAGCTTAGTGATATGGTTTAGTGGAGGATTTGTTAGTGTTAGGTCAGAGGTTGGACTAGGTGATCTTGGAGGTCTCTTCCAACCTAGAAGATTCTGTGATTCTGTGAAAAAAAAAATCAGCCAGGGGTAGTTTAGCTCACCAGGCTCACAATGTCACTGCAAACTACTCTTCTGTGATTCTGTAATATGTGTCTATTTGTCTCTCCCACACCTGTCTCAAAATCCTCTGTCTATACCCTCTCTCTCTTGAACTTACTTCCATCCCTGCCTCAATTCCACTCTTCTGTCTTCAGCCACTAGTGCAGACTGTAAAACTGACTGAATTCTTGAAGGTGTAGCTGAAAAGTAAAGCGTATATATATATTATATGTGCTCAAAATACAAAAAAGGTTAGGTTGAACAATATGCTTGTCCTGAGATCCAGCGTAATGTCTATGTACTTTTAACAACCTTTGGTACCTACAGACTTTCAGGTTATTTAGAGATATGCTTGGCCACAGTTCTTGTTTGTATTTCATACGTAAAAGGAAAAATAGTTGAGGTTAGTAAGTGTAATGAATAAATGTAGTACCATTGGCACAAGTTGAAGTAAGTTTGACTTCATATAAAATGGTCAGCAAAGCTATTTTTCTCATGGCTGGTTGCAAACAGAACATAGGATGTCCATGTAGGATGGCGAATCTCAGGATAATGACTCAGAAGTACTTTCTGTGGATTCCAAGTTTACAGCATCATCCCAAACAACTTTTTTTCAAATAATTCTCTGATGCTTCAATTATTTTCTGCTAAAATGTTAGCAATAAAAATATACTGTTAGATAGCTGCAAGGATCAGTTTTTAACACCTCTTTAATTTTTTTTTCTCCAGTCTTTTGAAATTCTAAGATACATTATAAGAAAAAAATGTTTTGCTTTCCATTACAATAAGAACTAATAATGTCTTTGATATTCTTTTTGTATCATGGAGACAGTATGATTCAGCTGAAAAAAAATGTTAGTACAGTTTGCAGTGTTGCAACAGTTTAATGATTTCACATTCTGTGATTTATTGAATGAAGTAAATTTGCTTGAAATGGGAATCTATTTGTACCCATTTTACTTTACTGGAATGGAAACTTAGTATAATTTTCTGGGATGTAGTTGAATTAATTTCAAGTCTGGCCAAAGTTAAAAGTGACTTTTAGGAGAATAAAGAAAACTATTTCTATGTAGGAAGTCTGACAAAATGAGGAGTGAAACTGCAGAAAAGAACAACTATGGCTTCAGTTCTACAGGCAGTAATTTATGACTATGTGTTTCATGACCCAAAAGGTCACACTAGGAAGTATCCTAAAGGATTTAAAATAAGGATATTCATAGTGTATTTCTATAATAGATAGTGTAGTGGAGGAACACTACTGTTTTCTTATTTGTAATAGTTTCTTGATTAGAATATCCTGCCTCAAATGACTAATGTCTTAGTAATTTATTGCATTGATTGTAGCTAGTGGATTGCTTCGTCTCTCCCATTTGAATTTTGACTGCCAACTGTGAAAGCCTATTGTGTATTCCTTACATCCGACAGAAATGTTAATTAGGTATGGCAGTCTTTTAACTCTAGTCTCCCTGGTGAGGAGAAGCTAATGATTCAAATTCACTGTTCTAACAGTGGCAGATTTTGAAGATGTCTTTTCTCTTTTCATCATCTTTTTTTTTTTTTTCAATACAGATATTAATACATAAAGCCCTGGATTCTTTAAAAATACATATGTCCATGTTGAAAGTATTAAAGAACAATCTATAGATTTGATATCTATCCCTAAAAATTAAAATTAGTATAATTTGAAACATTTTATTTATTGTCGTAATTTCTAGTAATATCTTTAGAGTTGAAATATAATACAACCCACTGGAACAAATCAAGTAAGCCTTTCTTGTCCAAATCTGTTTGAAATGAAAGCGTAGAGAGCAAGACAATCAAATATAAAAAAATTCTATCAGTAATTTTTTTCCACTCCTACATTTGGATAGAATGAGTGGGATTTCATTCAAGTGTTAGTTGTACATTTTAAATACTAAAACAAGTCTGTAAAGCTACAATATTAATTCAACATGTAGAAACATAAGGCAATAATCTTTTATCGTGTAGGGAAGCTTTAAGTCTGTGATGCAACATACTCATTAAAAATGAATACGATGAAGTTTTGCAAGTAGAACACATGAAGTTACATTATGGAGAAGTTGTTACATTGATAGTTGTAATGAAAAAAAGTCTTTGAAGATAGTGTACTTAGTATCATAGAAATGATGCAACTTAGACAATTATTATGGGAAAACCAATTGTTTATATTCATGGAGACAGCACATAAAGTTAGAAGGAAACATTTTGGTCATGTAATCTGGCCTTTAATACATTTGAAACTTTTGGACATCAGAAGAAAATTTATACCAAATGAAGGCTTTATGTAATCTCTCTACACCTTGATGTAATCCTCTCTTTTTGCATCCAGAAGGGTGATAACCCCTTGGATTGTAGTATATGACAAATACTTGTCTTCTGCAGATTATTTTGACTTCACTGTCACTGAAAATAATCACTGTGGCTGAAATTCACCACACAGCCAGGAGGACTGCATCTTATCAATAAAGCAAAATATCACAGAATCACAGAATGATTGAAGTTGGAAGGGCCCTCTGGTCCAACCCCTCTGCTCAAGCAGGGACATCTAAAATAGGTTGCCAGGTAATCATTGGATATCTTCAAAAAATCTTCCACAACCTCTTTGTGCATCAAAAATATGTGGAAACAAAGTTAACATGAAAAGAGCAGTTATCTGGGGGCCACATAATTCTTGAATAAACGTGTAACTTTTTTTTTTTTTTTACTACTAAATATTTTCAAGGATTTATTTTCTGTTTATAGATATAATTTCTAATCTACATGCTACTTTACTCTGCCCTGCAATCACATCTTTATTTGCAAGTTCTATTTAGTGTAATTGCAGTAATTTTTCTAAAAAAAAAAAGATTACTTGCCTTTGCTAGTTTATCTGCATTCCCACATTCAGTACCAATTGGGTCTTCTATATCAGTTTTTCTTGAAGATATCTTACTCTTACGATTCACTAAATGACTTCTTTGATCTTAAAGTTGTACAGCAAGCTGACCTGTTGATAAAATTAATAAGTGCTCACAACAGGGCTTCTCAGGGTAAATTTCTTTCTTAAAGCTATGATTTTCATTATAATTTCTCAAAGTTTAAAGGAAGAACTATTAAAATATACACTATTTGCTTGAGTCCATCTTACAACCCCACCACAATCTTTTTTTCTGTATGATATCTTGTTCTTGTTACTTACTGAAATCAAATATATACTGTGTAGATACCCAGAAATGTTGTAATGGATTACTTGATTAAAGACAAGTTTTATCCAGCCAGATTTTAATGAATTCAATTTCGTGTTAATTTCATTGCAAAATTTTATGTAGTAACAATTAAAGAAGGTTAAGTTTTGCATTCAACCATCACCTAAGTAGATAAGAAAGACACAAGATCAATTTCTGTGTGGTATCAAATTATTTTGCAAAAGTTCACTTTAAGGGTGTTCACTTTAAGGCCTTTTATCGGTTTATGTGCGAAGTAAGTAATGAAGTTATAACAATTTACATTAGCACCAATTTTTAATTCTGTAATCAATTATTTATCTGTAAATTGAATGTGATATAGTAGTTTTGAGTTTGGATATATTTTTTTAATTATTATTGTTTGCTTATTTTGGAACGTTTTAGTATTGATTGTGCCAGTGTACTATATATTTCATTCAGATTGGAGTCTATTCTGATTACAAAAGTCTGATTTTACTTTCTATTACTTAGACATGTATAGTACCACTTGGTGATATGTACTTATATATGGTATCTCATCCTCTAATTTACAATGTTGATCAAAAGTCATGCAATTAATATGATGTATGAGCAAGGAATACAAGTATTTTGGCTAATTTGGTCTTTTTTTTAAGAGTCAAAACAAGAAATTGTACTATTCTGGGAATGCATAGCTTCCTGCTAGGCCTGTGGTCTTGATTCCAATTCTGTTTATCTTGGAAATTATCTAGTATTATCTAGTATCTAGTATTATCTAGTATTTTTTTCTACCTTGTATCCTTTTTGACCTGATTAATTTCCTTCTCATTGTGTTTTGTACTGGACAAGTGCTTAGTTCTTTTTTATCCACTGGACTAGGTACTAGTCAGCTGCTTTCACAGTTACTTTTTTTTTTTTTTTTTTGTACTGAGTTAAAGGCCACATAAACTAGATATCTTTTCAGCTAGACATAAACCAGCCTTTAATGAAAGAAGATCACTTTGCATTATATCACTTCTTGAGTCAGTAGAATTTACTGTATTTTATTTACATTCTTTCACTGGACTAGAATGATCTCAGAATAAAACACTTAAGATCCTCTAAAATCTGCAGACTTCTGCAGAATATCGCAGTTATATTAATCTGACTTTAAAGATACGGAATAAGATTTCTGGAAAGATTCTATCCTGCTGTGTAAGTACCTCATGTTGATTTTTTTTTCAGAAGAAAATTGCTCCAAAAATATTTTCTAACTTTCCTAACTTTCAGAAATCTCTTTCCAAATGTGTTAGATTTTCTTATGCTTTAGGCTGAACACTTGTTGACATACATATTGGTACCTTTCTTTATTTCCTTTGACATAGTGATTTTTAAAATGCAGCATTCTTTTCTGCATGATTAACTTGCATTCCACATAAGGTCCCCATGAGTAGGAAAGAAGTCAAGTCACGCTGTTTTTGATAATCACGGCCACTGTTTCTTAACTAGTCATAATACTATTTCCACTTGAAAAGGAAACATCTTATTGCAACTTATTTCAAACTACAGCCAACCTTCAAGGGCAGCATACTAGACCAGACACAGCTTTAAAGGGTGTTTCCCTCTAATGTTAGTAAGGTGATATTTATACTACAGAATGTAAATTCAGCATAACCAGTTATGTAGCTCTGGCACTCTGTAATATGAACAGTCATTTTTGTGGCTGTCTGATACACAGTTTAGAGATGGTTCCTTTCATGTTAACAGTCATGGGCAGCTTCAGCAGGCTGATACACAATGGTTAAGTTGAATAACTCCTCTACAGTGAGTGGTTGGCTAATTTCCTTTTTTTTTTTCCTTTTTTTTTTTTTTTTTAACATCCTTTAAAAATACCATTATCATAACGTACACTGTTTTCCAAACAAACTCAAGGCATTCTGGTCACACGTGGTATGCATTCTTGCTCTGTGGTCATTGTCACAAATATGCATGTGATAAACTCGAAGAAGCCAGATAACTTGGCAGAAGTTTGCTTATGAAATCATAGACAGCTCACTCTAGGAAGTCTTATTTATAATATTCACATGTTGAAATCTAACTGGCATAACAATATAATGGTTTTGCAATGTTATTGAGAGAACTAGTGATAGCCATCTTTGTGGCATATGCAAGAACATTCTTTGCAACACAATGTTTTCTGTAGGGCTGATTTTTTTTTTTCCCAAATTGTTCACCTGAGTTATACAGATGGAATAGGTACAGCCACCTATGTATAAAAAGGTGATTGCATTATCCAGGTAAGTGAAGATCATGTATATATAGTTAATTAGCAAAACCGAAGATTTCAGACTACGAAACGCATATGTGGCTGTCTCCTTCAAGTGCAATGTGGATGCTTAGCACTGAAGATAATGCATTTGCAATATATGTAAAATTTCTAATAAACTCCAGAGAGGGTTATCTTGTTATTCTCTTGTCCTGAGTGCTAGAGATACTGGCAGTTTATCTCCAGTGAAGAATCAAAGTTTCTGGTTATTTGCTTTTGTTCTTTTTAAACCCTTCTATTTTAAAAAGAACTGGTTGCATGAAGCTTTTCCCTCCAGAGAAAAAGCTATCACAGTAAAATATAACCAGCTGAAACAAAACTAGTGTTTGGTTTTAGACTAAACTTAATAGTTTGGTTATAGAGGTATGTGCTGAAAGCTGGAGGAGTATACTGCGTATTTCTGAGCATATACACACAGGGAGGGATACTGTTGTATGTGTCTCTCTTTGTTGGCATTGAAATAACACCCTTTCCATTTCTTGCTTTTCTTAGAAAACTATTTACAATAAAGACTATGAAGGATACAACTGTAAAATAAGATGTATGAATATATATGTGATCCTTTGAGTTTTTATCTAATTCAAACTCCATTAAAGAACTATTCACTTAGCAACTATAATGAAATAAATCATGTAGTGTCAAATAGCTGCCTAATTTATTTTGCATTTTACCAGTGTGCAAGTTTTTTTACCCAACATCCTTTCTTTTGTCTTTTATGAAGGAGATGAGGAATTCTTCATTATCAGTGCTTTTTCAGAGATTTCAGACTATTGGCTTTTTATTTTCTCAAACTTTTACATTTTTTTTTCTTTGAATTATTCCTTTCTCAGTATTCTCCAGTGTTGTTTTCCATGTTCAATTTCACACATCAAGAATAAGTTAAACTAGAAGCAAGAATAATTTGGATGATGAAAAATGTTGTCTTGAAAGTGCAGCTATTAACTCTCACTTTGGTTGCTCTCATTTCAGGACAAGCATCCTTGATAGAAATACATGATAGAAAACCTTTCGTATAGCCTAAGTGAATTCAGAGTAGGCACATTTTCTGTAAACATTGCCTCTGCTTGAGAATTTATTCAAGAATCTTTCTCAGAGCACCTATGTATATGCAGAGCTTATTTAATGGCTTTTGCTTCAAGTATTTCAATCAATAATAAAGGTGCTAACAGGAAGGGTGGTTTTGTTTGTTTGTTTGTTTTTTCCTCTTTCCTGGGAGATGTGTCCAGTTAAAAGATTGTATTTATTAATCTCAATTGAAACTGCTGAGAAGATGTGAGGAGCTGGGGGTTGCCTAGCAGATAACTAGCATTAGGACAAGAGGGAATGGCCTCAAGTTGCACCAGGGGAGGTTCAGGTCTCAGGTTATGAGAAATTTCTTCTCAGAAAGAGCAGTTAGGCATTGGAATGGGTTGCCCAGGGAGGTTGTGGAGTCACAGTTCCCGGGGGGTGTTTAAGGAGAGGTTGGATGTGGTACTTAGGGACATGGGTCCCTAAGTGGATGATACCGGTGGTAGGGGGATGGTTGGACCAGATGATCTTGGAGGTCTATTCCAACCTTAATGATTCTATGGTTCTGTGATTCTATGATTTTAAGTAATATTTTTAAACATACAGCAACCAAGTCTAACCAACTCATTTTGTGATATGGTGTATATTTTGGGGCTATGTTTTCAGGAGCTGATTGAGGACATTACATTGAGAACAAGTTTAAAATAAGTATGAAACAGTTGCTGGTCTTTGAAAAGTAGTCAGCTTAAATACTCTGTCTACCTAATGGATGATAATTGTCCTTGTGAAAAAATTTCGTGGAAGCGATAATCCACCAAGAAACTATGGTGATCATATATTTAGTGCATAGGCACTTTCGTGAGTGACAACCAATATTTGTTTGTAATATAAAATTAAAAATTGAACAAATAAAGCAGATCTTTGCATGGAATTGTCCAAAATAAATAAATACTATATTCAGTATTTGGAATGTGCATTGTATATTGCCAGAGGAGAAAGAGAAGAACCTGAGAAAACTTTGGGGGTACATAAGAGCTATTGTACGTGAATCTCCCCCAAAACACTTTCTGATAAATCAGAGTTGAATCCTGTCAAAGCTAAATGAGGAATTGTATTGCATTCCAAGTAAAATCTGTGAAGACAAAAAATCAGATATTTTGGACAGTGGAAGACTCTATAAGGAAAACAGCCAGAGCCATTAAGTACGGGAATAACATAAGGATTGTGAAAGTATTAAGAGAGTATTAACATGACTCATTGGTGATACTTTTCATCAAAAGCTTTTTTTCCATAACAGAATATTATAATTATTAAATAGTAGCATAGAGACTATTGTAACCCTTACCCAAGCTAGTCAGAGTAAAGGATAATCAAAAAATATGGACTTGGAACCCTTAATTCTAGAAAGTGTTACAACATTATTATTATTTCTAATGAAGTGTAAAACAGCATCAGCAGAATATAAAGTGGTTGAGGATTACTGTAATGATGTTGCAGGAAAATATGCAAGAATGTATGGATGAGCTGGATGGCTCAGTGAAGAAAATCCATCTGTCCTTCCTGAGTAAAAGAGACACAAAGAATATGCATTGACAATTATACTGCCTCCCTGATATCACACATATTTAAATTCCACTCCGTGTAATACAGGATTGCATTGAATAGGAGATAGAAACAAAACTATTGTCAAGAAAATTGATTCCGGGTAGACAGGGGGATGTGTGACAGTAAACATCTGACCAATTCAGAGAGCAAATGTCTAGGGTCTGTGTACATGAGCATTCCAAGCTAGATAGGAACTTCATATTGCCTACAAAAGCTGTTCTGTTTGGCTGTTCTGTTTGGGAAGCACACATCTGAGGTTTTTTACATCTTCAGTTATAAATGTTAAAATTTAAAGTGTAGCTAATAATTTTATTGAGTATGAGAATACTCATATTTGAAGTATTTATTTGAAGTAAATATATTTGAAGTTGGTATACTGGTTGGTTGAAGTTGATTTCTTTACCAATATACTAATAGTATATAATAGTAATAGTATATATGTATAGTATATATAGTATTAGTATATATAATATACTATTAACTAGTATATATAATATACTAATATATATAATCTACAATATATTATATAATATATAATATTATATATAACATTATTTTTATATAACGAATATAACTAATATGTAGTTAATTAACTAGTTAATAGTATATTATAGTATATTGTATATACTAATACTATATTGGTAGTGAAATAGAAGACATTTTGAACACTCCAAAACCACAGAACTTCACATCTGAAATAGACAGCTTTTTAATTGTTAGTGTTTCGTTTATTGGATGAAGGATTTTCTTTCCACAGCAAAAACAGTTTCTCAGGTAGCTGTTTTATTTCCTTTTTTTTTTTTTTTTTTTTTCTAGCAACACCATCCAAATTCTTAGATAACCTACTGTGGCACTTAATCGTACTTACCATTATAAAGTTTCTCTTAGTATCTAACCTGATTTCTTTTGTCAGGGTGTAAGGACATTACTCCTTGTCCCATATACAGAAAATAACTTTTCTGATTCCTCTTTGTAAACACGTTGTATGTGTTGAAGACTTCGATCACTCCCCCATCAGTATATTCTTCCTTAAATAATAATAAAAACACATTTTATTCTGTTAGTCATTCCTCATCATTTTTTGTAGATCTTCGTTCATGTTTCTGGTGAAGTGCAGTATTCAAAACTGGATGCAGTACAGCAACTCAAACATTCATAGTGTCAAAAATAAATTTTAAAAAGATCAATTTTAATGGGAAATATCCTCTATAGGTCCTCTAGTCCAAACACCCACTCAAAGCAGATCCAAGCAGATCAGTTTGGTCTTTTCTCAGTTGATAGTGTGACATTGTTGACAATGCCAAGTGTGTGATCCCCTATAATATCTAGAACTTAATTTTGTAGAATTGCAACATAATCAGCTCTTTTCCTCCTGAATTCATGCAATTTGTTATTAATCTGAAATTATTCATTAATTCCTTTTGAATGACAATGTATTTTTAATTACTCTTATTTTCTGAAATTTATCATTTTGAATTCTGATTTTGTCCACATTATAGTGTGAATGCACATCCAATTAGCATGTTTCCTCTTCGAAAACAAGAAAACAAGTGGAAATATTTAACTTTACTCTAGACAGGAATATCATGTATTACTACTTTCCAGATTGATAATGAATCTATTTTAATGAAGTGCACATTTCCAGGCAGACAAATTTTGTTCATATTTTTAGGAAGAATGGCATGACTTTGTGTATAATATGATGTGATGACTTTCCTTAGCTTCTTTCCTTCTCCATAGTTTCTTAGCTTTACACAAAAGCAATAGCTTTATAATACACCTAAGATTAAAATAACATTTTTCTAAAAATGGCATTATTTAATAAAAAGATTCCTGAAAATATTTAATATTAAAGGACTCTCTGAAGTTATCTTTCCCTATTTTAGTCTAAGCTCTTCTTATTGTGTTTCTAATGTTAATTCTATAAATTACCTGGTCAACCATAACCTTTTCAGGGAAAACAGGCACAGGAAGATCATCAAATTGTTTGATCATCTTAGTAATGTGTTGTGGTTTAGCCCGGCTGGCAGCTAAACACCACACAGCCGTTTGCTCACCCTCCCCCCTCCCTCTCTGGGATGGGGGAGAGAAACGGGAAAGTGAAGCCTGTGAGTTGAGATAAAGACAGTCTATTAAGACAGGGAAAATAATAACAATAATAATAATAATAATAGTATTAATAGTAATAATGTGTACAAAATAAGTGATGCACAATGCAATTGCTCACCACCCGTTGACCGATGCCCAGCCTATCCCCAAGCAGCCGGCCCCCCCCCACCCCGGCTAGCCACCCCTATATATTGTTCAGCATGATGTCAGATGGTATGGAATACCCCTTTGGCCAGTTTGGGTCAGCTGTCCTGGGTCTGTCCCCTCTCAGCTCCTGCTGCATCCCTAGCCTGCTCGCTAGCAGGACAGAGCGAGAAGCTGAAAAGTCCTTGGCTTGGTGTAATCACTGCTCTACAACAATTAAAACATCAGCATGTTATCAGCGCTCTTCTCATCCTAATCCAAAACATAGCACCCTGCCAGCTACTAGGAGGAAAATTAACTCTGTCCTAACTGAAACCAGGACATAATGTCATTTCATGTTTTTCTCTCCTTGTTGGGCAACAGATGAACTAGATCCTAGACTTTTTTTTTTTTATCCTTGTTTCTAGAATGTTGCTTTTTATCCTTTATATACAGTGCTAATTCTCCCATATTTTGACATTTCCTAGTTGCGTGAGGTTTTTGTTTGTTTTTCTCTTTGTCAGTTGAACTGAGTTACATTTCACTTCTTTCATACTTTTTCTGCATTTCATGCTCAGCGAAGAATTCACAGCTGAGTTTTGTTGCTCCTTTTTCTACACTTTCTGTATTTTGTCTTAGCATAGCTTCTGCTTGGCCCATACTGGGCTTTCTTTAAAGAATTCTCATTTCACCTGAAAAACTGTTTTCCTTATAGCTGTCTTCTATGGAATATTTCATATCAATTATCTGAGTATATTAGCAACTGTTTTCATACATAGGTTTTGTTCTGTCACTCTGTCTGCTCTGTGAAGATCTATTCCATGATCCTTGTCACTTAAATTGCTTTCAGCTGTCATATTTTCAGTCAGGTCTTCATTCTTGTCAGAACTACATCTAGAAGAGCTCTACTGGAGTCATTTGCCTATCTGTTGTTTGATAAGTTTCTGTCATTATATTCTAGTTGTTTCTTTGGACAATTTATTTTATGTTAGATTCCTTGCTAACCGTATGAATATCACTGGTGTACATTTCTAAAATCAGGTCCTAATCTTATTAATTTCAATAGAAATATGTAACAATAGAATCCCAGCAAAGTCTTCATTCAGTAGTTGGTTTTTTTTAGGAAAAAAAAAAAAAGTAAGAGGCAGCATAGGAACACATATCTTCTGAACACATTTCTTCTGAGAGCAAATGATCTCCATGCTTTCTCCCTTGCATTTTGGGTGAAATCTTACATGCCAAAGTTCCAGTTTTATGCAGATAAAAAAGTGTAAATCATGGGACTCCTCAAGATAGAGGTTTACATCAATGATGCTGACAGATCCTTATTAAAGCTGTCAGATGTCTGTAGAATGAAGTGCCTTTAACCCCACTGAATGCTGATGTGGAGATATAGGGCAGTATGAATTTTGTTAAGTTACCCTGGAGAGTTTATCCGATTATTCATTGAGACTTATATCTGGTACAGTAATTGAATCTACTACCATTAATCTTACCTTCTTTGGTGCTTATTTTTTATTATTGTACAAAATGAAAAAGCCTCTCTAAAGCATGAGGACAGACTGAGTCATGTGTTTGACCCTACAAATAGAAATTGAAGATTGTTACCATATTATAGTGGAAAACACTACCATTTGTTCTGTGTACTTTTTCTTTCAGCTTTGGGTTTAAGGATGGTTATCTTATATCAACAAGCAGATGGAAAAACCCTACATTTTCCTAAATGTTAAATTTCTTCCCATAATTATAAATATTCTGCTGGTTATTTTAAATTGCTTACTGTCCTATTTCCATATCACTTTATGCAGAAAAGTCACATCAAATCCTAAATTAAACATAGGAATATAATGTTTAAAGAAATTAAATTCAGTTTTCATGGAATGCATATCAAAGAATTTGCTTTTTGAGTTAACTTGTGTCTGGTTTTGCCACAATCTTGAAAATGGCAGGCTATGACTTGAGGCAACAGAAAGCAGGTACTTTGACTTTTTTCTCCCTGTCAGTTTTCTATACCTTGCCTAAGAAAACATTAAGAAAATAGTTAAGAGCTCATGTCAAGGAAAGTGTAAAACCAGATACTTAAAGTGTTTGATTGATATTTCGGGTTTAAATTAAAATGTTTTTATTCAGTTGCTAATAACATTTTTAATGCATTGTAAGAGGCTTACCATGTCCACCCAAATAGTGTTTGATATTAACTTGTATATAAGGTATGTATTAACTCATATAACATACGTAACTTGTTAAGGAGACATATAACCAAAAACTAAGATTATTCTACTTTTCATTTAATTCTTTTTACAGGGAGGGTTATCATGATAGTGTACTAATTTAGGTTAATAATAAAAAAAAAAAGGTATGGGGGGCATTCAATATTTGTTCTGTTTTATTAATTTTTACAGGAAGAGCCATATGTAATGTTCAAGAAGTCAGATAAACCTTTGTATGGAAATGATCGATTTGAAGGTTATTGCATTGACCTCCTAAGGGAGCTGTCTACTATCCTTGGATTTTCCTATGAGATTAGACTGGTGGAGGATGGAAAATATGGAGCCCAGGAAGATGCCAGCGGACAGTGGAATGGAATGGTTCGTGAGCTAATTGATCATGTAAGTTAATTTTGGAAGCTTTCTACTCTCCATTTACATTTCAATTATATCTATACGAATTATAAAACATTTTACAATAATGCCATTTGAATAGTACTGTCTTGGAAAATGCAGATGTTTAAAAGAATAATGCAAGATCCACATCAATGATTATTTCCTCCAAATTCTGTTAAACCAAGTCTATTCTGCATCTCTATTTTGTCTATAGACAATATTTGTTTCCTGCCAAACTACTTTAGCTCTTCCATGGCATATGCCTAAGTCAAAATAAAGAATAGATAGTATTCAGAATTTCTTTCTGAGAACATGTATCTGTTTTATTTATTTATTTATTTATTTAGTGACAGAATATAGTCTTCATTAATCAGTAGAAGTCAGGCCTTTTCTGATAGTGGATCTGAGACTTTGTCTTAGAAAAGTTTTTGTGTATCCATTTTTAACACATAAATTATTTGATATGCAAAAAAAAAATAGGAACATCTTTCTTGAAACATAAGCGATAAAGTGCAAGCAGTAAGACAGAAATCTCAACATATACTGAAGCAGCAAAGTAATGCAAACAGTGTCAGAGCAAATACCATTACAATTACTTAGGCCAGGCATTACTTCATGTCCTTCAAAACATGCTTTCCCAGTTGGTCATGCCAGTTGAATTCAGTTTGTTTGAATTTCATTTTTTTTTTAATTATGTCATTGTGCCTTTTAGTATTTATTTGAGTGAATTGCTTAATACAGAGACATTTGATCAAAGAACTTGAGATAAAATGTGTTTGGCACATCAGTATCATTTAAAGTAGGAAGAAGGGGAGATTATAGCTAATTCAAGTGAAACTTCCTAACGATGGCATGAAGAAAAATATTCACTAATCCCACTCCAATTTCTGTAAGATTTCAGCAGATGGGCAGAACATGTGCTAATCAAAATATTCATGTTTATTAGAAGGGTTTTTGTCTTTGTACTTTCCTACTACACAATAATCCTTTTTTTTGTTGTTGTTTGTTTTTGTTATTGTTGTTGCAGCAGATGTTGATTACGCCTAGCTTCACACTTTTAAGATGAATGCGTAGGAGTGTTATAGTTATATTATCTTTAAATATGTGTATGTATTGTACATAATAGACATCTTTAGCTAGACTATCTTCATCTCTATATGTAATTTCACACGTATAAATGCACAGGCATGCATAGCTATTAGATTTGATGGCTATTAGGTAGTATCATCATTTGAAACTAATTTTCTAATGGGACTGGGATGAGTAGTGAGGAAGTATTTCTTATATAATTCTTCAGAAGCTCAGAAAAAATTCATTTTGCTATGCTTTTGTTACTCAGACCTATAGTTTCCTTGAACAAGTGCTAGTGTAGCTTCCTAACCTTTTCATTAAGGTAATCTTGAAATAAAACATATTTGAAGAAGTTGCAGCAGTGAAATATGTAGGCCAGAAGCTTTCCTGATCCTTTCCTCTTGATAACATAGAATGGAATGTGTCCCACTTTCCCCTAGGCTGAAACTAAACTAATCTTAAAATGCATTTTGCATGTTGAAATGCTGTCATGGAAGATGTAGTCTAACTTTCAGCCTGGATCATAGCGAGGTTAGGAAGTCGAGCCACCCATGCTATGCTGAAACTTCCCAATAAAAACCCTTCAATTTCTAACTTTTCTTTTCTTTGAACTAATAGGTAATATATTGTAAAGGTTCTTAATTTTAAACTAAAAATTGTAAAAGAGCTGTTCTTCAGAAGAAAAAATCTGTTGTAATAGATTTCTGCTAATCTCTCAATTTCTCAGTAGTTAAAATTTTAATTTCTGTATTTTTATCCATTTTTATCTTCTAATCTGTTTGATTAAATGCATATTACTCATGCATGCATACTCCTTCTGTTCATCAGTACATGTTATTGATACATTTTATTAGGAAGAAACACTTCAGACCTGAGAACTGATTCACAAGTATTTAGAGAATTCCATATAGTTACTACATTTGATTTTTCCATTTGATTACTTTACATATCAGCTTAGTTTTTCAGTCTTTTTTTTTTTTCATTTAGAGCATATTTATTGAAGTGCCAAAAAGGTTTTCTTTTGTACAAAGTGAATTAATGAACTCAATTTTTATTTCATTTGGAAAGGTAAAATGATTCTGTGTACATATTTCAACCTGAGTTTCTAATTGAATAAGTAGACCACAGAGCAAAGATAGAGTTGTCAGTGTAGCATAATACCTACATCTATTTGAAAAATATTTTTAGAATTTATTTTTATCTTTTTTTTTTTGTATTTGAACTGTCAATCACTTAAGACAGAAAGAAGGGGTACTGTTCTGTAGTAGATATGTTCACAAGGGTAGTTCGAAGCATTTGTAACTCAAGAAAAAGATGGATAATTTCTTTATGTGTGTAGAATAATGTGTGTAGAAAGGAAGATGCACAATTTTTAAGATAAAAAGTATGAAATAGAATCTAAATGTTTAAACAAACTGCTTGAATCTGCATTT
This sequence comes from Cygnus atratus, assembly GCF_013377495.2. Taxonomy (NCBI): domain Eukaryota; kingdom Metazoa; phylum Chordata; class Aves; order Anseriformes; family Anatidae; genus Cygnus; species Cygnus atratus. The sequence goes on from NC_066364.1 coordinate 45,006,253, forward strand.
CATTGCTTTACATAATTGCATGGGCAGTGTAAGTGAAACAAAGATAATGCCATCAGAACTGAGATTAGCATATCATGTATATCTCAGGCTTGAAATTCTCTAGTGTGAACAGAAACTGAAGACTTTGCATCAGGCTTTGTGTATTTTCAGTCTGTTTTCCTATGGTTTACTCGTGTTTCTTCTTTCTTTCCCTGTTTTTTACAGTGTTCATGTGTCATCATTCTGATGTTAGTTTCCAAACAATGACTAGTTTCCTTCTGAATAAATCATAAATACTGAAAGTAAAAAATGAGTTCAGTGATTAGTATCCTTTGACAATTGAATGAAAATGAGTTATTTTTGGAAAAGATAGTGGTCTCAATAAGTGCAAAAGAAATACTAGGACAACAAGTGTAGATGAGATCTCCATGTAAAAACATTTTAAATGGAATTTCTCCAGTTAAGCTTCCTGATTACTTTGCCTCAATGGGGGATTATTTCTATTCATTCCCCCCCCCCCCCCCATTTAATTTAATACAAAGTTTTTAGATATTCAGGGTGGGATGTGGGGCATACTAAAATCCAGGTACCTCCATCCTTCATGAATGTATTCTTCATAAAGAAGTGTTCTTCATACTGACTTTCTGCCTTTGGTTCAAGAATTCATTCAAAGTAGGATAGACTTATTGGATTGGTTTTGGATTAGATTAGATGTAAATTATGTAGATTTCAGGTTGGTCTGTGATGCCAAAAATTTGTTACGGCACTGTATCATATTACATGAGAGTGTGTAAATTATGTAGACAACAGATACTGATAGAATAAAAACATAAAATTTTTCATTACTTTGTTCATCTACTTTACAGTTTCAAAGTTACTTCCAAATGTTCTTATTGTTGGGTTCTGAAACAGGCAAATAACTACTATCTTACATTTTCCCAGAGATATAAATGAAAGTTAAAAATCCACTGGAAGTAATTTGTTACTATTATATACCATTGAAAAGAACCGCCCCCCCCTTTTTTTTTTTTCTTTTTCTTGGCCCTTCATTTGAATGGTTCTTCTACAGTGCAAAGCGTATGCATTGCAAATTGTCTTTAAGGCTTGCAGTTCTTTTATGATTCATAAATAATTATAGAAAAGGTCCAATTTTAAAATCATGACTGCTCTTTTATTATATGTGAGGATTAAATGGGAACTTCCCTTCATTTCTCAGAAGAGAAGGATTTTCAGCTTGGAGGAAAGTAAGACTTACGCAGTTGGACAATTGGAAAGCATTACTTAATTTAAATTAACTTTAGACATAGCTTTGTGTTTCACTTCAGTATCTTTTGATTTTTTTTTTAATCAATATCTTACATACCAGTGAATACTTCCATATAAAATGCTTACATTTATAGTAGCTAGTATAATAGCCAGTACAGTAGTAGTGGTCATAAAAATATTATTGGCCTTTTATTCTCTCCATAACAGAATGCTTCCAGATATTTATATAATTCTGTTTAAAATGCTCCTGGGGACATCTGCCTACAATAACTTCTTACTTGTTATTTCCTACAATAACTTCTTACTAGCTATTTTTCTCACGTAATTTTAGGTACTTATGTTCCTGAAGGACTAGAGCCAAGCTCTTCGCATTACTATTTGGAAGTTAATGAAAGCTTCAGATAAGCAACTATAGAGATTTTTGGTTGCTTCCTTCTTAAGACAAAGACAAATCTATATGAGCAAAGGAATTTTTTTTTTCCATCTTTTTTTTTTCCCCTCTTACTTGCTTCCCCAAATGCAGTTTCATCACATTGCTTGAAGTATACTACTTTTCTTCATATATACAGCAAAACCTGCCTCATAGAGCCTTGTCAGGAAAGGTTAAAGAGCATTTCTTGCCTCTTCTCCTTAAGGGTTGATAAAGTCTTCCTCCTTGTAATTTTCATGCAAAAGGTCTATCAAATGAGATTTTCAAAGCAATGCAGTACAGTTAAGCTTCATTATGAAATGCTTCCTTCATTAATGAAAATCTCAAAATTTTACAATAGCAGAGATTTAAAGACTGTTGGAGAAAGAAAGATTGAGCATTGTTTTTTTTTTGCACCAACATTACATGTGCTGGACAGTAAAACCTGATGTACTGTCAGTCTGTCAGTGCTCTTTACAGCACTCTATCTTCCTTTTGGCTTCATTGTTGTATCAGTGAAAACATGATACCCAGAGATGTTTTCAAAGCTATGTGTAACACCCAATACCTACTGTGTATGTGGTGTGTATGTGTTTTTTTTTTCTTTTTTTTTTCCCGAAGGATTCTCCTAAGTTAATGACACTTACTCATATGCTCCTACTTATTGAATGTTATTTATTAATATTTATTAATAATAATTATTACCCCATTGTAAAAATATTTCCCCACAGAGGATCACTGGATTGTAACATCTTCATTTAATGATAATTTTTTGTCAAATAGCATGTAACATTACCTCCTCCTTCCTGTATTTCTCAGAATGATTTAGTTACTTTTTCACAGTATGCCCTAGATTTTCCCTAAAGAATGTTCTGCTACTCTTCATCATCTGGTTCAAATAATAAGAATATTTTATAAGACGATCTAGTTATTACAGCAGGAATAGAATATCAGTAGTGACTTTGAAAACTTGTTTTGCCTTATTTACCTGAAGTTGGAAAATTCAGGATGCTGGCACAGTAGGTTAGCTCTCTTCCTTTGTGGTTGCTGTTTGTAACTGTGAACTGACATTCATTTTGTATTTCTTTAAAAATATTATAGATATCATAGTTTAAACATATATCAGCTGAGCAAGCATTAGGAAAAAAAAGGGAGGGGAACTGAAGAGTGAAGCACACGGAGATTCAAAAAGTGAAAATTGTGCAGAGAATGCATTATTTGCATTCTTGCAAATCAAATGCAACATTTGCATGCTCTGCTGTTGAGAAGGAAGGTAAACTGGTATCGATGGAAAAATAGTATTATAAGATTTTACTTTTTTACTTTGAAATAAATGTTCAAACTATTTGGTCTTTAAGTTTAGAATGTGTCTTTTGAATGTTTATTCCAATCACATTAACAGCAATGAAATAATCAGTTCCAATCCAGAAATGGTGATTCTTTAAGATATTTTCCATTCATTCATAGTATCATTCATAGTATGAATTAACAATATGGTCACATAATGATATATCAGAAAATACAAATAGATAGGAGAGTATCATAACACAGAAATTATTCTAACTGACATGTCTGCAAAAAAATCTAGATATTTTAATGATCTTTCTCCATCTAAATCTGCATCTGTGATTTCTCTCTTTGTCTTGGTTTTCTTACTGTCAAAAATTCAATTGAAAGTAGCCAAAACTTAGTTTATTAGTTTTTACTTGTCTTTTATATTCCTTCATTCTTGTCACTGTTTATAACACCAACACTCTGATAAAAGTTCAAGACTCTAAAAAGGGTATTTTAGATGCTTTCCTCTTTTTTTTCCTTTTCCAGAGAGACTGCATTCACATCTTACCATATCTTGGAAAAACAACCTTTGTTTTCTTTCTTGCCCATACAGTACTCAGGCCTTTCTTTTGTATATTTGCCTGTAGCAGCTACCCTATTTCTGTCTTCTAAGTATATGAATCCATTTCTTGAGCTCCATGTTCCTCACTGGTTTGACCTAACGTTTTATATGCATGCTTTTTTCTAATTGTGCTCTTGTAGCTGTTGTAACCATATCACCTATTCCCATTTGAATCACGAGGCCATCATTAGTATTCCTTGAATTTTTATTTGCGTTTTGCTGGTTCTGCAGAAAACATTAGTGAAAATTGTTTGCATTTCAACAGAGAATTTAACTCGGAAATAAATTAATCACAAAATATATTTTTTTGGTTTCCCAGTTAAAAAAAAATCAATTATGAAAAAAGACAACTTACTGACTACAAATTTTTATCAAAAACACTTTTTTCATTAGAAATTCTTTTGACAGATATTTTTCAATCAATTCATGATATGTTCATTTCTCTTTGAAATTAGCACTTTCAGTTTTGCTACTCTGTAAAGGAAGAGAAACAATACACATTCAACAATTTTCCTTAAAAGAGTTGGTGATAACATTAAAACTCTAGGATTAAATAGGGTCAGGTGTTGATCTCCAGTCAATATGGAATTTTAATATTTTCTTTATATGGCTTTGGTAAAGACTTCTTGTTGTCATGGAACATTTTCACTTTAGTAAAACAAAATAATTGTAGAACACAAATTTTTGTTCAGCTATTTTTATCAATAATCCTTCCCCTGCTTCCCCCTGTAACACACCAGGCAATGATGCATATTTCTCTCTATTTCAGTAAACAAGCAAAAGATTTTTATTAAAGGAGAAAACATTAGTTTGATTTTGATTCTGTTCTCTCTTAGTTCTCCACAGCTCTTGATTTCTTTTTAAGCTCCTTAGAATAGATATTATCCACAATATACTAAAATACATGATATTTTATTAAGCACTACAAAATAATTGTCAAATTTATTTTAGTACTTTCCTTGTCTGAAGAAAAAAAAATTACTTCAAAGTAAAATATCTTTCCCTCATCTGTAAAATAAGCATGTATCTTTTGTCAAAGTGCAGCATACATTTAATTGTGGGGGGAAAAAAAAATCAAAGCACTGCATAATTTGATCAGTTTTCTGTTTTTCAAAAAGACACTAGTTTGTATTTTTAAAAAGGATGCATGCAATTTTATTACAGTATTTCATTTGTTATGACTTTAATATTTATTTCTTAAAGTTTGGATTTACAGAAATCATGTTTCTTCATTCTTGAGATGGCAAAGCTTTCCTTATTATAACTACATTATGTCGTTGATTTTTTTTATATTTTTCCTATTTCTGGTTTTTGAAGGAGTTTTCTTTCTTCAAATATATTAAATATGGAAAACCTAAGTACAATTTAACATGTAAACCATCTTTTTAAAAAAAAGAGACCTCACTTGTTTTACACATTTATTGTATAGTAAGCTTTGCAACTGATCATCAAGCGACAAAAAATAATAATAGTAAAAAAATAATTTCTGTTTTCTTTTAAAGAGAAGCTGTGTCTAGTACATTAAAAATGCATCTTTTTCCCTATAAATAATGTCATTCCAAAGCCTTGGTAATCCTGGGCAGTTTTTCAAAAGTTCAGAGAAGGGGTATCTTTGACTGGTGTCCATTAAGGTATCTTCTGTGCGTGTCAAATTATTTGATGAGAGTATTAATACTATGGAAGTCTTGTTATTTTTATCTCATTAAAAAATGAAATGTAACTGTGAGCAGCATGGCATTTGAGAGGGTAAACTGTGGAATTTGTACGAAACAAGGGCAGCTCATGTAATACGTGTGAAAAGTAATTTCTGATACGACCTACCTTTACTTTCAGTGTTATTACATAATTAAAATATTAACAATTCCAGATGTACCTCAAAGAGAAGGGAAAATTTTGATGTGAAATTCCTTTTTTCAAATACATTTTTAGAACCTACTTGACATCTTACATCCAGCCTCATAACATCAATTTTATCTTGAATAAAGTTCCACAGATTAAAATCTTGTACCTTAGATAAAAAGACAGGCAGAGAGAGAGACTTAATAACAAAAAAGCCAAAATAAATGTTTTAGTAAAAGGTACCCATAGGAGCAAGAACTATGTAGGCTTCTGTTTTAGTCAACGGATACTTAGTAAAAACAATCATAACTAAGTCAAGTGAGAAATCTGTTTTATCTTGTAAAGCAGTGCCCAGCGGAGTAATTCAGCTTAGATGCTCTGTGATCTCAACCACATCTGCATAAGGCAGCACAAGTGACACAGGACATCCATCCTATTCTGGGGTAGCACATTTGAGGACAGGTTGGCTATCCAAGGTATCTCAGGCAGTAGACCCAGAACACCTTTCTAGAGCTCAATTAGCTGAACTGCCCTTTAGACTACATCATCTGTGTTGATCAGACCTCCACTAGCAGTAATGGGAGTTTAACATTCTGTGGATTGAGCAGTAACTGCTGGGGAATTTTTATTGTACTCGAGGAGAGCTAAACACACATTTGTGATTAAATATTAAAAGATTAAAAAAAAAAAAAAAAGAAGAAGAAGAAGATGCATTGAACGGAATGCTACAGCCATAAACGGATCTACAAAGAGTTTACAGATTTGCAACAGGAACTGATTCCTTATATATACTTACGCCAACACCAACCATAGGAGCATCAGCTTCAGGTGCCCTGACCCAATGTTTGACTCCAGTGTTTTGATTGTGCCCCAACGCCATTTCTGTTCACCTAAAGTGGCCTCTGAATGCTCACATTTCATGATTCTTACAAGACAGTACTGTGGTACTTCTTAACTCATGAACAAGGGAAACTTTACTCCCATACATGGAGACTTCTGTCTCTGACATTTCAACTTCCAGACAGTTTACCTGTTCTGCAGTCAAGCCTTGTTGCCCTCCATGCCAGATCATTCAGTGGTCAGGAATTACCATTGCTGAGCAGTTACAATTTGAATTTCCCGTTCGTAACCCACACCAAAGTGTCTGGTTCGACTTGAGCTTCCTTATGCTGTCCAAGACACCCACATAGTTCTGGTATATTGAAGACCTGTGAGACACCCTTTAATTTGACTGAGCAGGAGTTAAAGGCAGGGTAATACCTTATAGCATGTCACAAATTCTAGCCCAGTTCAAAAAGGGGCTGGAACCAGTGCCCAGGCATCTGCCTTTTGGTGTTAGATCACACTTTATGTCTTGCTGGAAACAGTTGGGAGGTTACAATCTGTCTTTACAAAATTATATTTGTATTGCATTTGCTACAGCATTCATTGTGTGTTCACCTTTGTTGTTGTTGTTGTTTGTTTGTTTTTCATTACTATTAATTACTATCAATAAGTGTGATTAGATAAATTCCTCTCTTACTGAAGTATATATATATATTTTTTTCCTGAATGTCTATCCTTATTTATGAAGATGGACATAGCTGTTTTGTCACTAAATGATTCTATTTCCTAATTACTTATTTTCATTATTCCCATTACCTACCATGTTTGTATGGGAGCTGTGAAAAAGCAGCTGGCTGAGAACCTTTATCCATTAAGAAAGTAAATAGTAAATTTGCTAGCAGCACTTTCATAATGAGATTTTTTTGTGTGTGTTCTTAGTTTTCATGTACCTTTAAATAGATTGTTTAAGCCATCTAGATAGAACTCGTCTTTCATCTGGTTGTATAGTATGATGAAATATTTTTAGTAGTCTAATAGCATAAGATAAATTATCTTAAAGTTCTTTATTTAAATCATCTTGTTTCTTAGATTGAACCTTACTTTTTTCTCCCCATTTTTAGTTGTCATGTAATCAAACCTATTCATCATAAAAATTAAAACAACAGCCAGCCATCTTGCATTTACTTGTTTCACATTCCAAAATGGGATTAATAAGGCTAATATATATATACATATACAGTGAAAATATATGACTTCTGTTTATGTGAGTGTTTTCATTATGCATAATATTACTCATCACTAAAAATTACTTTCATGGACGAAATGTAATTTTTCATTTCTTATGGCAAGGAATGTTCAGGCTATTTAGGCTCAGAGAAATATGTAAGAAAACGGAGAGAATGTAAGTACTACTGTTCAAAAGTGGCAAAGAAAAATTACATGGATCTTTAATGACAGAAAGGGGAGTGAGTGATCATGTGAGTGTAGTAGAAAATGTAACATGTTTATAAGCTTGGCATCTGAATTCTTTAAATGAAGGTGGAAAGTGTTGAAGACTCCTTCAGGAAGGGGTTTCAAGGCCTAGAAGCAAGTCTAAAGAAAACTTGCTTTGAAAACTGAAAGTTTAGTTAAAACATCATCTAAATTGATGATATTCTAGAGAAATATTTTAATGTCTTCTACTGCACTGAGGAAATCTCCATATATAACATATAATAAATTCTGAGCAGTCACAAATCACTCATTGGGTTTTAGTTTGAATGTTTCTGAATATCATTGAGAGGAAGATACTCAGCTCAGCTGAAAGCACAGTATTTGACCTGTCTTGGAATGATTTTCACCACCAGAATCTATAAATATGCCTTGATTTTGGAGTTAGCCGGTCATCTTTGTATGTTACAGATTTTGTTACAAAATGTCCTGTTCAACTATATAGCTTTCACACTTTTATAATAATTACTCCTTTCTTTGCACAAATTCACATGGGATACATTGAGCATAGCACTTACAGAGAAGTCTAAGCTGTTTACAAAATTTAGGTTTTAAAAAATTAGGTTACATTTCTTGACAAACTGTATCAGACTGGTTACTTTTTTTTTCTTTTTTTTTTTTCCTCCTCCAAATCCTCGGTCTAAACTAGCATAAAGCTGCAACTAAATCTGAGGCAAAGCTTTTGTCATATTCAATGTAAGATTTGAATTCTGATCCTTTAGGGGTGTGATATTTCAAAGGATAACATTCTAGTAACTACTCAGTAGTTTGGCAAGTCTGCAGTTGCGGTATTGTTTCTTGAACCAGCAGCACTAGTGAATATAGATAAATAGTAAGCTAGACACCTACTTATTTATTCTGTAGTTTTAGTGTGATTTTTTAACATCTTAACATTTTATTCTATTTTTGCTTACACTCTTTTTAAAAAGCAATGACACAATTCCCTTTTTCTATACTCTCTGTATATACTTAAAATATTACTGGTTCTATTTCAGTCTTCTTATCATAGAATCATAGAATCATCAAATCATCTAGGTTGGAAAAGACCTTCAAGATCACCAAGTCCAACCATCAACCTGACCAAGTCCTATCACTAAACCATGTCCCTTAAATACCACAAGGGATGAGGAGTCTGCCACGTTTCTGGGCAGCCTGTTCCAGTGTTTAAGCACCCTCTCTGTGAATAAATTCTTCCTAATGTCCAATCTAAACCTCCCCAGCACAACTGGAGACCATTTCCTTGCATCCTATCACTTGTCACCTGAAAAAAGAGACTGACACCATCCTTGCTGCAACCTCCTTCCAGATTATAACTACCTGGAGAGCAAAGGAGCCCTCAGCCTCCTCTTCTCCAGAACAAGCCAACCCTGATTGCCTCAGCTGCTCCTCATAACTCTTGTTTTCTAGTCCCTTCACCAGCTTCATTGCTCTTCTCTGTATAAGCTCTAGCTACTCAATGTCCTTCCTTATCTGGTCATAGAATCATAGAATGGCTAGGGTTGGAAAGGACCTTAAAGATCATCTAGTTCTAACCTCCCTGCCATAGGCAGGGATGCCACCCTCTAGATCAGATAGGTCAAGGCCCCATCCAGCTTGGCGTTGAACACCTCCAGGGATGGGTCATCATGTTTTCAGACATCTTATGTTTTGTTTATAATTTATCCCTATCCTGATCACTTCAGCCATTTGAAGGCCATCAGTTCTGAGTGCACTTTTTTTTTTTTTGGGGTATACATTTATTTACCTTGCAGATTAAGTATTACTGTTCTATGCTGAACCATTCTTCTCTAAATTTCCAGTAATCATCAGTTTTATTTGTTAAGCTTGGTTGGTGGTTTTCCAGCATTAATTTCTCTTTAAACAAAGGTACTAATTCACATTATTTAATGTTTATAAATAGTATTCCAACTCCTTCCAGTTATTCTGTCTCAGGATAAAGTATCAATAATTCCTTAAATGTTCAGTGCCTGTAATGTATTTTTGTGTGTATGTTTATTGCTCTAAATATTCATATTATCTCCCAGTGATTATTATTTTCATGAAAGCAGCATTCCATTTCTTTCTGAAATCTGTCCTGGGGGTCTACAGGATAATTATTATGAAAATTTGTAATATGCCAGAAAATATCACGTGTGCTTTTTATGCCCTTCATTCTAATTGCTAATTCATTAATCCACAATTTCAAGTGCTCTGACCTTTTATTTCCAATGTCATTTGTCCCAAGTTGAATGAGCAGCAGCAGGTGTCTCCCTAACAAGCAACTAACTATGTTTCTCTTGTTGCTTGAGCCTCTTTTTTTTTTTTTCCTCTTAAAGCAGACAAAATATTCATGGTCTTACAGAACCTCTCTGCAAATTTTTCTCTTGCATGTCCGAATTTATCAGTGTAATTCAGTCAGATATGCCATACTCCCTAGCATCTAGTCTTCCATTTTTGCGTTGTTGCTGTTTTTATTTTAATGGTGAAAGATCAAAGAAATGGTTTCCTACATGACCATAGAATTATTAGCAATTGCAGCTTTACTGTTACTTCAAAAAAAAAGTCAAACATTGGTTGCTATAGTCACTTACAAGATAGCACTTAATTTGCAGCTATTTCTACTTATTCGCTCTCTCATAAAGACTTTATATTATATTCCCATGTAAAAATGTACAAACAGATCCTAAGTCAGATTGAATGTTATGCTGAAAAGAGACACACTTAAGATACAGTGCAGTGTCAAGCATTGCAGAAATCCAGGAAAAAATGCCAAGAAAAAAAAAACCTGTAAAATGTCAAACGAAGAAATCCTAAGCCAGAAGCAGTATAGTCAAGTGTTCAAAATACACCTATTAATTCAGTGCAAAGCAAATAAGAAGTGCATCTATGAATTTCATATTAAATTGCAGGCAAAACGTGTGTTATGGATTTCAAGCAAAGGACAGAATGAAGTTGCAGTTTTCAACAAAAGAGCAGTTGACAGTAATCGCTTATTTTCAAAAGAGCAAGGAACTTCCACAGCATCTGCATTTAATAAAACAAGATCCAGCAATATTTCTAGTATTACAGTAAAACATATAAAATAATAATGCATACACTTTTTCTTCATAATAATAAATTATATTGTACAACCTTTGAGATTATCACAACCTTTGAGATGATCACATCCTGTATGTTTCCAAAATTTTCTTAGTTATTTGATGCCAAAAGTACATCATAGTAGCATCTTCGCACTAAGTGCTCTGAGATCTGTGGATTTTTTTCTGATTATTTGTACTTAGGTATATAAAGGACTGTTAGTCTATCTGAAGTTTCTTGAGGACTGAGAATTCCTTCCTGTTCATTTAACACTGTACCTAATTTCTGTTTAGTACAGTTAGGGGATTATGGTTTTCCTTTTAATTTTCACAATTTTAATCACCACTGATTAACCTTTTTCTTTCAAAATACTTTTTCTGTGCTACGAAAAAATAACCTTTCTTCTTTCTTTTTTATTTTCTTTCCTTTTTCCTTCCATCAGTCTTACCAAATACAATCAGCAAATTACCAAAGAATCAAACTTATTTGCTGCAACATCCATACTCTATCTTCTGACAATCTCCTAGATGGCAGTATTTCATTTGAAACATGGATGAAGTTTAGGCAATAGTCTATACCTTTAATATTTTATTTATTTATTTATTTATTTATTTATGTATTTTGGTGTACTCAGTTGTAGTCATTATGCTATTTGGTAAAATGATGTGGAATCATTTCAAATGAGAAGTTGCTAGCAATGGGCCAAATCAAGTGTATATTAAAGACGGATATTTTAGAGACTGAGTGAAATAAACAGTGTGTAGGTGTTAATACAGAGCATATTTTAAGTCTAACCAGTGTAATCCCCATTTATAATTGTTGTTAACTATATGGACATGCCTGGCTAATGCAATTAGTTATATAAAATGATGAAGTTGCAGTGACAGATACAAATTTTACAGTGAATAATTGGAATTCATTTTCAGTGCATTGACAGTGAAGTGAATCATAGCCTATCAGTGCAGTGAAGTAAAGTGTTTCAAATGAAACTCCAAAAGATAATTCTAGCTCAAGCATCATCATTGCTTTCAGCAATGATTAGGAATTGGATCGTGGTTGGATCCTGGGCTAGGTCTATATTCTTAATAACATTCATTTTTTCTTGTATTCCTACAGTTTACAATCATTTTTGTTTCTACAATGACAGTGAAGAGTCATAGAAAATAATATGAGGATTGTTGTTTGTATGTATATGTCTGCTGAAGTGAAATATATGTGAAAATTAGAATTCCCTGATAGCAGAGTTTATTTCTATTGGAACCTGTCCAATTTATTGGGTAACTTCATGCTTCTACATTTTTATTTTGACTCGTCTGGTTCAGAAAAGGTTGGTCATTGGGGTTGGCCCCATTTAATAGAAATTAAATTACCTGGAGAAAATTGATGAAACAAATAATTCTCTGCTCAAATATGTGCTTTTTCTCCAATGAGGTGACCTGCAATTCTGTTTTTCATAACAAATCTTCAGTCAGTTATTTTTACTGGATCTGTTTCATATACCTGATCCATGGATCTGTCATGGATCTGTTCCTTCAGTCTCTTTCTACAATATCTGTACTTCTGTGTACAACGCTTGATCACCACGAAGATCAAAATAAAGATCAGCTGTACTGGGAAAATTGATTGGCACCAGTTTTCCCACTCTTCCTTTACTCCTCCTCTCTTCCTACTCAGATCTTATTTTAACCTTATTCCTTCCAGAAGTAATGATTAAAAAGTTTGATTACAGGCTTGGTAGATCAGGGATTCATAAATTGTACTCATAACTTCAAACTTGTCACAGTGCGTGCTCTTAAGAAATATTGATACGTAGCCTCTGCTTTGTTTTTCCTTATTTGGAGGTGGTAAGTGAAAGATTTTGAAAGACTTGCAGATGACCTGTATAAATCAACTAAGTAAAGAAAGCACAAAATAATATTATTAATATTGTTTCTGATACTAAAAGCAAACACACAAAAACATTCAGAAGTACTGTGTTGCAATTTATCTTTTGCTCATTTGCAAAGAATTTCAAAACATCTCAACATTTCATAGAGAGTGAGGAGGATGGACAGTGGAATTCTGGAGTATGTCAGCTTTCAACAAAGCATTTTTATAAAGCAGTTTCAGGATGTGCTGGCAGAAATGTGCCTCTGGGAATGATGCCCAAGATACAATGTCAGCCATACCATTTGGGGAAATTAGAGGTATTAATTCTGAACTGTTATCTTTGCAGCATCAAAGTTATATTAGTTGTTTAAGAAAAATAAACAGCTGTTTAGTTAAATTAGAAATTAAACAGATGTTTAAGAAAATTAAAAGGCTGCAGAGCCTTACTTAAGTACAAAATATATCAAATGAAACTGATTTTCTGTGTCTGTCTGTCTGTATGTATATCGGAAGAAAGTCATGCAACTTTTCCAGAAGTGCTTGAAATTGGTTTGCACAGTCACCTTTTTCCTTGCCTCTGAGAGCCTGATTAGCAGTAATGTGTGGTAACTTTCAAAGATGAGCAAATTCTCTTCCCAAGTATCCTGAGAAAATATGAAATATGTATATATATATACATACATATGTGCATACCTTATGATAGCATATATGTGTCTTTAAAGAATGGATGTATATTTTTGTTTGTGTGTGTGGCTTAGTATTAATAAAGTGCCAGTAGAGACTGAGAAGCAATATGAACACTTGTTAGAAATTTTTTACTCAGGAAACTGTATAACTGACTGACATACTAAGATAATACTTTATATATAAAAAGCCATGCAGTTTTAAAAATGGTTAGAAGTTGGTTTTTTTTAAGGTTAAAAAAGTATTAAGATGGAAGAAATATTTTTTACTTCTTGCTCTGGTTAGAAATGTACACAATAAACTGAATGAAAGAATTTTTTTTTTTAGTATGGAAAATAGGTTAACAAGAAAACTATTTTGTGTCTGAGGCACGATGGATTGCTCCTTAAAAATAGAAGACATTTAAATATATATATATTTTTTCTTTTTGTTACATGGAATCATGAACTCTTTCTTATTCTAGAAGTGTCTTGTCAAAAAATCTTATCATATACAAATTCTCAATTCATTCTTAAAATGCGTAGTAATTAATTATAGTCATTAGGTTTTTAACAGTTTACCAGGATAGAAAACTAATGAAGCCCTTTCAAAGTCTCATGCAGCATTCAGCTCTGTCAGTTCCATGTCTGATGATTTTAAAGTTACTTTGATAGTGATCTTTCCAGCCCTTAAGAGAACTAATGTAATACTATCATATTTGATAATTCCAAATTATAAAGACAAAACTATTGTATGGTCTACACTTGTATTATTTTTATAGCATAATAATAAGGAAAAAGTGGGTCAGTTATGAAAAAAACACAGTAGCATCATTGTTCTTCTCTGGACTAATCGAGTTAGTTGCTATTAGAAACCTGCATAAAGGTGGTAGAGTTTTGCTGACAAAGCAGCTTAGATTACAGTGGGAACACAATTTCAGGTGTCATTCAATTGTGCCTGGAATAGAATAGAATAGGCATAACCAAAGAGTGCAGTTGTACTCACCATGCTCTATGGAACTGAGAAATACCACATTTTAATATTAGATTTAATGGTCCTGTATGTAACTTGATACCATGTTTTCTGCAGAACATCTTTTGAATTATTTTCTTTATCTAAATATTGAAATTTATCACTTAAAGGTATCTGTAAGAAAATTGTTTTGTAGTGGAGCCATCAGACAAGTACATTTTCTTTTTTTCACTTAATTCCTCAGTTTAAACCAGTAACATAGAAATAAGAGATATATGATAAATGCCATATTTTAAAATTTAATTTCTTGTAATATCTGAGAAATTTCTTGAGGGCCACATCCAATCAGGTTTTGACTGTCTCTAAGGATGGAAACTCTACAACTACTCTGGCCAGCCTGCTGTAGTGTTTGACCATTCTTCGAATGCAAAGTTATTTTTTCTTATGTTTAAATGAAATTTCCTTCATCTCAGTTTTGTCCATTGCTTCTTCTCCTTTCACTAGATACTACTGAGAAGGGTCTGGATCCGTCTTCTTCACTCCCTGTAGTGTAATTGCTTAAAGTAACTAGGAAAATAAAACTAATATTCACATTTTTAAAGAAAATGTACAGCATTGAAGAGGCTTTCAGGGTAGGGCGTAGCTGCATTACCTGAGTATTCTCTAGGCTTCCGACCTTAGATGCTATCACACTGGGGGTACCTGGAGTGCTGATTCTAAGGAACAGTATGGAGCGTAGAGCGGAGTGGAGACACCGTGGCTAGGCTCTGTGACCACGTGGGGACTCAATTGTTCTTGTGCACACCGAGACTGGTAAACTGCACTTTTGCTACCCTGAGCCAACGACCAGTCATGTTTTTGACAAAATGCTGTACTCTAGTGTACTTTTGCTCATTATAATATCATTGTAATACCAAAACACACCTCCATCCCAAAAGCTACCTGCCTCCAAGGTGCGACCACCCCTCACTGAGCACGCGCTCTGAATTTCTCGGGGCCTATACCTTTAAACAGAGACGGGAAAACTTTTCAGCAATCATAACTAAGATATGCTTGAATAGAGTCAGTCAGGCTCCACCTAAAAGATACAAAATAATATAAATTGGACTAAGAGAGAGGGGATGTTAGGGAAGATACCATCACGAGGGAATATACCATCACATGGACCTCCTGACTTCTGGGATCAGTTGATGGGCTGAGCCTCTCTTGCCCCCCTCATTGGGACGCCTTTGGGTGAGATTTGAACACTTGGTTTTACTGGGTGTCTCCGCGGAAATTCAGAAATCTCTATAGAGTCTTTGTGCCTTTTAACGTGTTAATTTCCAGGCTGTGCACCTGTGTATTTCATGCATGCTAGCTTGCTTTTGCAGACAGTAAATTATCGCCAGCAGTCCAAAGAACCTGTGTACCTATTGCTGTAATAAATTGCACTTAATTGCATTGTTCCTAGACTTGATAGTTCTCATTGAGTGCGACTAGAGTAAGGGTGTGTTAAGTTGTTGGAGAATTGTGATCATGAGAGTTCAGTGCTCTGAATCCGACCAGACCCATAACTGTTAATCGGCTACACCCATTAGCGCGACACTCCCCTGTACCAGCTTTTTGTGTTGATCAGGTTCCCCTGAGCCATCTGTTGTCCAGGCTAAATGGTCTCAGATCTCTCAGCCTCTCCTTGTATGGCAGGTCTCTTACTCATCTCTGTAGCCTTTTGCTGGTCTCACTCCAGTATGTCCCTGTCCCTCATGTACCAGGGAGTGGATCTATCCAGTGGATAGATCCATGTACCAGTGGATCTATCACTCTAGATATATCTCACCAGTGCAGAGTAGATGGCAAGGATCACCTCCCTCGAACAGTGGGCAATGTTCTGCCTAATGCTACCCAGCCGATCAGCCTTCCTAATCAGTCTCCAGCATGTGTACTGTTGCCTGGGTGTATGCTTCCCAGTTGCATTTTCCTTATTTGAACATCCTGAAACTCCTGGCAGCACACTTCTGCAGCCTTTTGAGGTCCTTTTGAATAGCAGCGTAACCCTCTCATCTATCAACCACTCCTCCCAGTTTTGTATCATCTACAGAATTGCTGAGGGTGCCTTCTGTCCCCTCATCCAGCTCACTAATAAATATATTGAAAACATTGGTGCTAGTATTGACCCCTGGTATACCACTAGTGACTGATCTACAGCTAGACTTCATGCCTCTAATCAGTCCAGCAGCTCAGATGGTTTTCATTCATTCTCAATTGTCCTCTTACCTAGTCTGTACTTCATCAATTTGTCATTACAGAAAACAGTGTCAAGACTTACTAAAGTCAAGATAAACAAGATTCAGTGCTCTTTCCTCATCCACCAAACTAGTCATTTCATTGCAGTAAGCTATCAGGTTGGTCAGATGAGATTACCCCTTTATAAATCCATGCTGACTACTCCCAGGCATCATCTTGTCCTTAGTATGACTTTCAGGATTTCCTCCAGTGCTTTCCCAGGAATGACATTTATGCTGACCAGCCTGTATTTTCTAAGATCCTCTTTCTTGAAGACAGGAGTGACATTTGTTTTCTTTCAGTCCTTAGGAACTTCATCTCCACAACTTTTCAAAGATAGTTGAGAGTCGCAGACATTAGCCAGCTCCCTCAGCGCTCATGGATGTCCCATTCTGTTAGTTGTCCCATGGACTTGTTTGTGTGCAGTTTGTTTACGTGTTCTTTCACCTGTTCCTCCTCTACTCAAGATTAAGGCTTCTTTGCTCCAGACTGGCCCACTAGTTTCAGGACCTGGGATTTCTGAAGACCAATCTTCTTAAAAGTAAAGATTGAGGTGAAGCATAAATTAAGTACCTTGACTTCCTTTGTGTCTGTTGTCACCAAGTCCTCTGCCTCATTCAGCAGCAGTTCCACATTTTCCTCTGTCTTCCTTTGGCTGCTTATGTACTTGTAATAGCCTTTGACATTCCTCAGCAAATTCAACTCCAGATGGGCTTTGGCTATCCTAAACTTGCGTCTGTGCTTAAAAAGTGCTATTGTGCTTAAATAGTGCTATTGTTCTTAAATAGTGTTGCTATATTCCTCCTGGGTCACCCGTCTCTGCTTTCACGTGCGGTATTCTTTCTTACATCTAAGTTTTGTCAGGAGCTTCTTGTTCATGTAGGCCTCCTGCAACCATTTGTGACTGCCTGAACATAGGGATAGACAGTTTTTGAGCTTGGAGGAGGTGATTCTTCAAAATCAGCCAGTTCTGAAACACTCTTCTCTCCAGGATAGTCTCTCTTGGGATTCCTCCAAGCAGGTTCCTGAAAAGGCCACCATTGCATGGGAGGGCAGAGGAGCCTCTGCACAGATGGGATCTCCACAGTATGGGAAAATCCATCATTTTGTTTTTATTAAAGCTGATAGTTAATAATTTTATACTGGTATCCTCAGCATTTAAATAATGCCTAGTTCTTGGACAGTGAGCATCCTCAACAAGCCTGTGGATGGCACCAAGCTGAATGGTGTTTCCCTCCGGAGGGAAGGGATGCCATCCAGAGGGACCTCGACAAGCTTGAGAGGTGGGCCCATGAGAACCTCATGTTCAGCAAGGCCAAGTGTAAGGTCCTGCACCT
This sequence comes from Cygnus atratus, assembly GCF_013377495.2. Taxonomy (NCBI): domain Eukaryota; kingdom Metazoa; phylum Chordata; class Aves; order Anseriformes; family Anatidae; genus Cygnus; species Cygnus atratus. The sequence continues at coordinate 45,024,119 of NC_066364.1, forward strand.
AGACTGGGGCAATCCCAAACATCAGTACAGACTGGGTGATGAGTAGACTGAGATCAGCATTAAGGAGAAGGCTCAATCTTGAGATGTATGGTGGATTAAATATTTGACATGAGCTGGCAATGTGCACTTGCAGCCCAAAAAGCCAACTGTATCCTGGGCTGCATCAAAAAAAGCATGCCAGCAGATTGAAGGAGGTGATTCTCCCACTCTACTTGTGACACCTCACCTGGAGTACTACACCAGGTCTGGGGCCCCCAGCACAAGAGAGACATGTTAGAGTGGGTCCAGAGGAAAGCCACGAATGTAATAAAAGGGCTGGAGCACCTCTCCTATGAAGGCAGGCTGAGAGATTTAGAGTTGTTCAGTCTAGAGAAGAGAAGGCTTTTGGGAGACCTTATAGCAGCCTTCCAGCACTTACAGGGAGCCTACAAGACTCTCTTTACCAGGCATGTAGTGATAGTACAAGGGATAACAGTTTTAAACTGAAAGATGGCATATTTAGGTTAGATATAAGGAAGAAATTATATACTATGGGGGTGGTGAGGCACTGGAACAGGCTGCCCAGTTGTAGATACCCCATCCCTGGAAGTGTTTAAGGCCAGGTTGGATGGGGCTTTGAGCAACCCGGTCTATTGGAAGGTGTCCCTACACCTTCCAGGGCAGGGGGGTTGGAATTAGATGGTCTTTAAAGGTCCCTTCCAACCCAAACCATTCTATGATAATATTGGATAAACTTTATTGAATTTAAGTAAATGTAAAATGTTATTCAAATGAGATAGCTTACATACACCCTAGGCAGCACAGAGTTAAATTTGAATCAAGTGAATAAATAACTGCTAACATTTTCTTTCATAGATTTGTGCTAATGCTTTTGGATAATGAAATACGTACTGTAGGAGCCATTCTTTTATAATTACAGTGTACGTAAACCATTGTATGATATTCTGTGAAAACATATGTAATGTAAAAACACTTCAGTTTTTATTTCATATTGTAGAGTTCTCTAAAAAGACTTTTTTTTTTTTTTTTTTACTATTTTATAATAATGATAAATTCTAATTAAAGCCTAAGACACCTGAATTTAAAGATTCATTGAGATTCTCAGTGTGTAGTTTTTTGTTTTTTGTTTTTTTTAAAGTCTAATCATTCTGATAGGGGCTTCTGTTATAGGAGTAAATCCCGTATGCCTTAAGGTGTTTGCTGGTGAGAGAACATCTTACAACTGCACATGGCAGCAAGACAGGAAAAACTTTCCACAGCTGTGAAGTAAAGAGAGTATGTGTAATTCCGTGTGCATATAATAGTATGAAAGGAAAAAATATTATTACCCTTCAAGATGGAGTATGAAGATTGGAAAAAAAAATAATTAACCATTCAAATATATGTCTGATGCACTTCTAATAAAGCAGGGTGGGAGTAGCTGTCAGTGGTTCAGCTGACTTTGAACCTTGTGCTGTAGAGTATGATAAATTCTGTTTCTTCCTCCGTGTCCTGGACATTCTCTTCCTTGCTAGAGAACTTCTCTTTGAAAAATTACCAAGATGGACACAGAATATGACTGCCGTTCTTCAGTTTATCATGCCATATCTTTGAATGATTAGGTGAATGGAGGATTCTGATTTCCTCACACCTGATGTAATTAAAGTAAGAATTTATTGATTAGTGCTTTTCTCCAGTCCCTGCCATCTAATGTAGCAGCATGCAACTCCATCACATGGTATGGTTACTGTTTGTGTTGCTGCAATACTTCCATCTTCCTTGGGACTGTATTTTGTGTTGGAAGGTCTTTGTCAGACCTGCTTGCTTCTAATTGCTATTGTAACCTTTAGTTGGTGCAGAATTTCTCTCTGCAGCAACTAGCTTATCCTCGCCATTCTTTGGATGCTGTCATAAAAAGGCCTTCATCTCAAGTACTCTAAGGTAAAGAATAAGTGCTATTTAGGACTATGCTTTCAGATAGATAAAGCTTTTTTCCTTTAAAATATAGTCATGCATGGTTCTGTTGTAAAGTGAGAGAAGTACTCTTTGTTGTGGAACTAATCAGAAAGCCATTTTAGGATGTACTCATTTGTTTGTTTTCCTTTAAATTGATAACATTCTAATTGTACATCATTCATCTCCAACTCATCCTGAGAAATTAACTGAAGAGAATTCTCTTACTCGTATTTTCTCCATTGTAGACGAGACCCTGGTAGTGCAATTCTGGAAACTTGGCCCCTTATTTCTCTTATTTTCAATTATTGGTGAAATAGTTGACAAAAGAATTGAGTATTTCAGAGATATTTTGTATCTAAATAGCAAAATTGATTTAGTGTTGTAGTATTACATTTGTATGTCAGTCATTCTAGCACCTTTTTGCTTTATGCCTAATATCTACCCTGATTCGGTCTTGTCCTAAGTCAAAAAGATCTGCCAGTTACAGTCACTGGTAGATTATATCTGAAAAAATGCTAACACTAGGCAGGAAACAGCATGTGTATTTTGCAAAATCAATCCATTTGTTAACATTTTTGTCCTCTATTTGACAACATTATTATCTGTTTGGACAGTGGAACTGATATTATTAGATCTGTGGAGTTGCAAGTTCAATAACGTAGTCAGATTGACAAAGATAGTTGCCAAAATATAAATGATTTTCACCTTGAATGTGTAGATCATTCTTAGAATTTAGACTTGCTGCATGTGGAATAGTATAAGGTAAATGCACTTTTTTTCTAATTTTGTTTTTATTTGTATTTTACCTAAAATTATGAATTTACCTAGAATTATGAATTTACCTCAGAGATACTGCAATCATGAAGATATTTTAAAGGAAAAAGGTTTTTTTTCTATCAAAAGAAATTATTTCTCTTTCCTTTTGTTTCTTTTGACACAAAGATATATTGCCTTCGTCTGGTGCTTTTTGTTTATACTAATTGCAGTGTGAAAGTATAAGTTCCAGGAAACCATTCTTATATGTTATTTTCCACAGTATCAGAAAATGATGTCGATTGGTTGAACATTTAAGTTGGTCTTGCTTTGAACAGTCAGTGAATTTAGGTGAGCTCCACATGCCCTTCGAATGTAAATTACTCTGTCATTCTCTGAAATGAACTGGTCATATTGTACCTTCTTAAACTAAATATAGGACTTGCTATTAACAAATATTTACAGTTAATTTAAGGAGTTAGAATTTAACCAAATAACTCATTTATATAAATATTTTCTTCATCCCACAGATTGTACAATAGTGCCAGGCAAAAGTATTGTTACCTGCTCCCTCACATTTTTTCCACAGATTGTGGAGGTATTAAGAGAATATAGGACAAAGTATGTGAAATGACAATGGCATGATTAAGTATTAAAAAAAATTAAATAGAAAAAAAAAATAATCTTAAAAGGCAATGTCTAGTCATGTAAACTGGCAGAGATGTCCCACTTGGCTATTGCAGTCACAAAGTGATCATTCTGAATTCTGAAGATCTTATGATATCAGGATAGGGACCTGTATTTTGGGTCTGTGCTTCCAAGGTTGGGTTATCTGATTGTCCTGTTCTGTCATATAAAACATGCATTATTTATTCTTATGTTATTTTTTGTATTTCATCTGCAAGTTCCTTAGAGCTTTGTTCCACTGGAGATTCTTAAAACTTACATTCACTTTTATACTGCTTTGTTTTCATCTAATGATCAAGGGTTAGATTTCCTACAGTATTTTTAAAAATAAATGGTTTGTTATTCATGAAGGCTCAGTTCAAATTTTAAGACCAAAATCCACAACTGCCAATAGCTTTCCAAAATATCTATTTTCTCTATCTTTGGGCAGCTGTATCTTCTTACAATATCTAGTGAGTTGGTTTCAGATTAAGACTAAGGGCGACTACTTGCCCCTTGGTCTAATAGTTTTGAGTTGTGTTGCTCAAACTTTTACGTGTTGCCCTGTAATTTTTAATTCAAATTATTTTATATTCTTGCTCTACTGTTTTCTTTCTGCATCATCTGGAATATCATCCATAATATGCAAGCTGTAAAAATTTAGCTGCTGTGGAATCAAGCCGTGACAGTCTGCTTGAGACCTATAAGTTCTGAATACCAATGGAAATGAAGTGTGTGGTGTTTTTGACCACTGAACCCTTAGTAAATTAAATGAACAGTGCCAACAGTTTCACATTTTTACATAACAGTGCATTACCAGAATAGATCTCATGATATGATAAATGCTCATAAGAAAAGTAAACGATTGCAGACAACAACAACAAAAAATGGAACATTGAAGTGTTCTAATTGTGTGGAATTGAGAGTATTATACAATATATAAAATACAATGTGAGTAAAATAAAATATATAAATATTTGAATTTATACCGTGTTACTGGGAATAAAACTGTTAATCTTGGTTTACAATGGGCATTCTGAATATGGTGTTATCTGCAGCTGTGTTATTTGAATAACATTATTTCAAAGTAGCTATACCATCTCTGTGATTACGTGCCTGTATTTATATACAGTTTATGAAGAAATCTTTGCAGCTGGCTAAGTATTGTACTGTATATTTTCATACTCTGAATTTCCCACTTTCATACATGCATGTGCGCTCATACACATACACACATGTACAGTATGTACAGGCTTTTAACAGCTGTTAACAGAGATTAAAAAGTAAATGCTGTAGATTTCTTGACACTGATTTCCATTACTTTTTCAATAACAAGTGATATAGGACATTTACTAATCTCCTGTGAATTATTGCCATAAATAACTAAAACTAAAAGTAAATTGGCAAAAAGCATTCTATTGTATGAGTTCATTTTAACTGTGGCAACTGTTTAATAGTCAGTTATCCACAAATGTTTTTTTTTTTTAATGATTTCTGCAAAGTAGTAAGGACAGGCATACCTTACTAGAATTTATTCCATGTAACAACTTTTCAGTTGTAGCACTTCCAATTTTAAAATGCTTTTCATTTTGCACCAGTACTTTTACATTAAAATATGCAAAACTGCTTCCTTGCCCTTTCCCTATGCTAGCACGAGCATATACATATCTGCTTCAGAAATATATCAGTTTCTTAAGAGCTCACTGAAGAAGTGACAACATAAAGATATACATTGTTATGTACATTTTAAGAAGTTTAAAAAGATGTGATAATGTTCATGTTTTCTGCAAAATGCAACATTTTTCTTCACTTCTACCTTTAATAGTTTTTAAAATTCTCTTTAAATGCTGCTATATTGCTTTAGCAAACACGAAGTAGAATAAATTGGTTTCCCTAATTAGAAGAGAGTTTTAAATTTCAGCCTAACTAGTGCAAGAACAAACCTCCTCTGTATAAAGTTTGAGCTTTGCCTAATCTGATTTTTCGCTTCCACATGTTTCTTCTGACTTACAGCCTATTTCTCTTTTTGTATTTCTGTCAACAGAAAGCTGACCTTGCAGTTGCACCATTGGCAATTACCTATGTCCGAGAGAAAGTCATCGACTTTTCCAAGCCATTTATGACTCTTGGAATAAGTATTTTGTACCGCAAGCCCAATGGTACAAACCCGGGCGTCTTCTCCTTCCTGAATCCTCTCTCCCCTGATATCTGGATGTATATTCTGCTGGCTTACTTGGGTGTCAGTTGTGTGCTCTTTGTCATAGCCAGGTAACATGTCAACTTTTGTGATTTTTTTGGCAATTGTTATAATCTTTTTCTTATTAATAATTGTCAAAAGTCACAAAAATTTTCTTACTTTCATATTCTTATATTATAACTTTGTGATGTACAGAAGAATAATCAATGATGAGGGCTCTCACTATTAATTTTCTGCATTGCCATGCTAAGTCTCCAGTTTGTTATGCCACCAAGTATTGGGTATGTTAGCTAGTTTTCTCCTTTTATTTACAAATTCAGAGACATTAGCAAGTTTATGTAATGCCTTTTCCCATTTGTACTGTGTTTACAAAGAAAGGGGCTGATACATTTTATGTTGTCAGCATGTTTCATTTGTTGCTGTGGGGCTTAATCACAAATTGAGTACTTAGCTGCCCATGTTAATCATAGATGTCCAAAATGGGCCTCTACATACTAAAAAAAATAACATATTACTTGACGTAGTTTAGAGTCTTAGAAGTAGGGTACTAGAATATTTATTTTTTAACTGCGTGCTAGGTAAAAATCCCTGAGATACATCACATAATTTAGAGTCGAGATTTGAATATGTTTGTAAACAAGTTTTTAGAGTTAAGGACCTCAATATGACTGCTGAATTATAAAGTGATCTGATATACAGGACTCTGTTGCTTCTACATCACTTTTTATCTATTTTCTTCAACATAGACAAGCAAGAAAAAGTCTTGTCAAAAAATCCTTTTATATTTACCTTTTCATTGTTAAGTAATTGGAACTGACTCCAGATGCTCACAGAAATATAAAATTATGTCATAACTTTGACTCTTGCTGTAATAGGAAAAAAAAACAACAAAAAACAGTCAGAACAGTCAATCACCAGTTCCTGCAAATGTCAATCTTCAAATATCATTTGAAGATTCCTCCTAGTAGTCACTTTTAAATTTTATTACTATTATTTTTTTGAATCGAATAAATATAAACTGTACTGTTTTTTGTCTCAAACTTCCCTTTAATAAGACTTTTTTTTGTCTATAGCAATGATTTTTAGAAGCAAATGTTTGACTTGATAATGCAATCTCACTTCAGTCCCAAGGTTTTTATGATTTCATTCTCTGATACACAGTAGAATCTTCATATTTTTCTCTCTCCATTATGCTGTAGTTGATACCAGGATTCTCCATCTTTCTTTGATACTATCTACTTCATTGTAGAGAGGTTGTATCATTCCTGTAGTAAAGGGAGAGGTAATATTTCTAGAAACCATTTTATAAGTAACTTAGCAAGATCATCTGTACATAAAGTGCAAGAAATATTGAAGTAATATAGACAACACTAAAACACATTCTGTAATGATTAATTTTGTTTGTGTGCCTTCCTTAAAAGTGTGCTTTAAAGAGCCAGACTTAGGTTGAAAGTTTGTTGAAAGAACAGTAGATTTTACTGGGCTATATACTAAACAGTAAACTCATTTCTGAGGTGTTCCTGTAACAGGATACATCAGAAAGCACAGGATTTACAGATGAGAATAAATTAGAAATATTATATTGTGAAACACCTCATGTGAAATATTTATGTGTATGTTCTGAAAGTTTTAACCCTATTGTTATCATTAAAGGACATTTTCAGCATGATGCACAGCACTTTTGACATGAGGATCCCAGTAGGAGTTTTATGGCTGAGTTTCTACTTATGCTTTGAAAATGTGTCTTGTTATATTCTGTAGGAAAAACACATTTTTCTAGAAGCCTTTTTTTTTTTTTTATTGAGCTATTCAGCCACCTTATCTCTCTAACAGAATTGGAAACAATGTTTATTTTCAAACAGAAGCACCACATTTTAAACCATTATTGCTGAACTTTTTTCACTTGTCTGTTTCTGTGACCAGCACTACAGAAACCTCATGTACTTGGAAGCATTATCTTAATTGTAAAGCATTACAAAATACATTTTATATTGAGCAGAGGAATCTATTTTTGTATACATTTTTTTACATTCAACTTTATATTAGCCTTCAGATTTTTTAATACCTTGTAACCTGTATAATCAAATATTGATGACACAAATTTAGAAATAAAAGATTTAGGATTGTGTAAGACAACCTATAGATTTTTTTTGTCTTCATATTGCGGAACAACTTTCTAAATATGTGATAGTATTTTCTAACAGCATAGTTCATATAGGGGAAAAGATCTAAGTTAAAAACATAATCGTTTGATGAATACTAAAGACAGAAAAGCAGGTATTCAGAAGTAAATAGCCTTTTGCAAATTCAATTTGTCTGTCATGTAAAATAAAATAATGTTACCTGAAGGGTGATTCTGTAGAGAATTTTGCAGCTTAGTGCTGAATATGTATTTTCAGTACAGATTATAATTTAGGTGCTGTACAGGTATGCATTTTTCAGTCCTGATTTTGTGAAACTGTTGGGCTGTATGCCACTAGATTAATAGGTTCCATCCAGAGTGTCTTATTAAGAAGATTTTTATTTCATAACAGTCCTGTCATAATGAATGTTTAACTACAGTGTTTAATAATAACTATTGTGTTTCCTAATAAGGTGTATCTATGTTTGGAGCAATACTTAATATGTCTTTTATGATATGTTGTTTTGTAATTACAGCTCATCAGAGTATTCAGAGTAGAATGCTTACTTTAGATTTACACCTCCCATTTTTGTGTCAAATGTTTCATGAGCATACTATGATTTTATTGTTTTACCATGTCTTTCAAACAGGGCCAAAATGTAACAGCTTGGTACATTGAAAACAGAAATGAATAGTTCTATTTTGGTACTTGGAATTCACCCAATAGTTGGTGGTATGGTCCTATTTAGGGAAAACTGAAGAAAGTAGTAAAAGGTTCGAGAATCTTTGAGAGAGAATTGCTGAAAGAACTTTTGTAGAGTAACATAGCAGGTATAAATGAAAAAAGGAAAAAAAAAAGTAATATATCTCAACTCTTTATTAGTCTTTTCCTTTATCTGAAATAACATTTGGTTTTCACTTCCAGTCTGAGAACTGGATATAAAGAACTGGAATCTTTACATACTCGCAAAGACAAGGAGCAAGGAGAGAGATTTATTCATTAGTTAGGAGGCTTCTCTGTGTCATTTTCCTCTTATACTTCCATAAACTGATGAGTCATCTGTTTATGTGGAGATTATGGATCTTGTGTTCTGACTGAGATGAACTGTGTATTGTAGTGTATGGTGTTTAATTGTCATTCTTGGTGTGGAATTATAGCTGTGATTACTCCACACATATGAAAACTTCATCTTGGTTGTTGTGATTGTTGAGTATAATTAGTTATGCTGGTTACTCTCTAAAAGTTCCTTTCTTTTTCATACATGCTGATAACTGATAAACCTAGTCTCCCTGACACTAAGCCTATTGCTTTTCTGTGAACGGAGAAAGTCATACAGCATTTTTCTTTTTTCTTTTTTTTTTTTTTTTAATAAGTGGCACCAGTAACTGGTCTATTTTTGATGCTAGCTGGTAATGTCTTCGTATCACTCGTAGCAGTGTCTTTTGTTATCTGACATCTTGATTCATTCTTTGACTTGGAATACCAGTTAAATTCACAGTTTACATGTTGATTAGATGGAAAACTAAGGCCAGAGTAAAATGCACCAACTCCTTTCTCGAGTTCTGTCAAGTATACAACATCTTCTGATCTGCACAATGAAAAACCTTGATTACTATTTCTTAATCATCTTTGTTTGTTGTTGCAATCCATTGTTTCATTTCACAAGAAATATGCTGATTTCATACAGTTTTGCATACCAACTTCAGAGGCACATATTGTACCATCTTTTCTACTAGCCTGTGTATATGACACAGCTGTTTCCTATTACCTGGTCTCAGCAAAATCTGATGTGTTAGTAGTAACTGGGGGTACGGCCCATTCTGCATAGGCACTATGATGAAAACCAGTTTCATACCTTTAAAAACACTAATTTGATAAACACATCTTCCAATTCATGACTTTCAAGAGTAAACAAATAATGTTCAGCTGGCTTACTTCATCATAGTAATCTGATTTTTGAAGTCCCTTATGTATAATTTTAAACACCCATGTCTTCATGAAGCTTTTCTGAAAATCCAAATTGAAGGACAAACTACTTAAATATTTTTTATCCATTCACTTTTTACCTGATTTACTGGAATTCAAGTTGTTCCCTGCACATGGAAGTATTTCTCTGTGTTGTAAGGTCTGTTTGCTGTGAACATGTCTGTCTGTCATGACGCAGTTTACTCTTTAAGTGACCTGTCTTAATACCTGGAAGAGAGACACCTGCCTTAGCATGATGCTTCACCTTTATGGATTAGCTGTGAAGCAGATAAACTACCCTGGATGAAACACTCCACTAAATGAGCTCTTACACTTTTTGTAGTGAGCTGTCTGCTGTATCAGTGAATCTGTTGTGTAAATATGCTTACACTGTGCTCACAGCCTTAATTGCTAATATTGACTCATAAGTTGTCATTTTAAGGGGCTTGATTCTCCTGTACGTGTACCGCATTCTGTATGTGTGGACATTCTGTTATTCTATCCTATTTCTTGTAAGTCAAGCCCTTGTTCTAGTTTCAGCTGTCAAAGCATATAGTAAAAAACATTTTTCTATTTTTTTTTCTTAAAGCAGAGATCATAGAAACATAGAATCAGAATATCCTGAGTTGGAAAGTACCCACAGTGATCATTGAGTCCAACTCTAGGTCTGCACAGGGCCACCGACATTCAAACCATATATCTAAGACCACTGTCCAAATGCTTCTTGAACTCTGGCAGACCAGTGTCTGACCACCCTCTCAGTGGGTGAAGAACCTTTTCCTAACACAAGCCTGACCCTCCCCTGTCCCAGCTCTGTGCCATTCCCTCAGGTCCTGTCAATGTCCCCAGAGAGCAGAGCTCAGTGTCTGCCCCTCTGCTCCCCTCCTGAGGAAGCTGCAGGCCACCATGAAGCCTCCCCTCAGCCTCCTCTGCTCAGGGCTGAACAAACCAAGGGACCTCAGCCTCTCCTCATAGGTCTTGCCCTCCAGATCCTTCACCATCTTTGTAGTCCTTCTTTGGGCACTCTCTAATATTTCCTTTTTATACTGTGGTGCCCAAAACTGCACACAGTAAAGCGTGTGTGTGTGTGTGTAAGACCGCACCAGTGCAGAGTAGAGAGGGACAATCAGCTCACTTACCTGGCTGCCAATGCCATGACTGATGCACCCCAGGATGCAGTTGGCCCTCCAGGCTGCCAGGGCACAGTGTTGAGTCATATTCAACTTGCCATTAACCAAAACTCTCAGATGTCTCTGTGGGGCTGTATGTCCAGCCAGGGCTGCCCCTTCCCAGGTGGCATCCATCACTTGCTCTTGTTAAACCACATATGGTTGGTGATTGCCCAGCTCTCTAATTTGTCAAGACCAGTCTGCAAGGCTACCCTCGACAGAGCCAACAGGTCCTCCCAATTTAATATCATCTTACTCTATACATCTTCTAGTCCTACATCCAAGTCACTTATGAAAACGTTAAAGAGAACACATTTACTTTAATCTTTTCTCTGTGAACAAACATAGGAATACCCTGCTTCTTCAGACTTGAGCAGGTGCCTGAGCATTGTATCTTTCCGGAGTGCATACATAGCTTTTTACATCTCATCAGTCTTCTTTTTTATTTCTTGGTGAGCTGATTTCTGTCCTTGAGCTTGTCTGATTGATTCTTGAAGTATTCCTTGAAAACTATCTTGATGACAGAAATTAATGGCAGAATGAGAGGGAAGTACTTTTCCAGTTACTATGGAACTCTGGTTACTAAATTACTATGCTGATATTTATTCAAGTAGGAACTTGGCATATTTGCCCTTTATTCTTAACAAGCATTCTTCCTATGAGAATTTTATCTCCTGAGGCCTCCCTAGAGAGCTATAGCATATGTTATGAAGTGTTTTCAGGAACGGATTCATCAGCCAATAGGGCAATCCAGATGTCAACCCTGAAATCTGCTTCTCTTACTATCTTACAGAATTCAGTTTTGTCTCAGTTGTAATGCAGGTGGGGATATTATCAACTAGATGATAAAATACTGTATAAGTAGGCAAGGATAAACACATACAAAAAATCTAGCTATGACCCTTAGTCTAATGCCTCCAAAAGATTCATTATAGTCTGTTTTTTTTTTTCATATCATTTTTCTAGTTGAAAAGCAATTCAAATTCTAACATTAAAAATGTTAGAGATCATGTTTATTGTGAACATAGACCAACCACACCAGGCCCCAGAACATTGATTGATTTTTGTGAATCAGGCAGTGATAGCATTGCAAATTGTTTTTTTTTCTCTCTCTTCCGTGGGTTTTCTAACTTCTTACTGACTGATATGTTTTTGTATCTGTACAAAAAAAAAAATCCTAATATTATGTGAGAATGGTCTAAAAAGGTTCTTCCTTTCTGAACTAAATTTTTCCTACTTCAGTTCAAACTTTGAAAGTTTTAATTTTAGGTTTCTGTCATTTAAATAAAATTTCAGTAACTGACCCTAATATACAGAGGACACTTCAACTATATCATAGTTTTTGCACTAATGAGAAAATTATTAAGTATATGCTTTTCACTTAGTCTATCCCACTATGTGTTACGGCAGTGAAATTTTACAGTCATCTTGTCTGGTCAGCAGTCACTGGAAGTGTTGTAATCAAGACTTGCATATGACATTTCAAATATGCTCAGATATTTCTGCTTACAACTTTTGACAAAATGTGGATGACAACTTTAAATTGCTCAAATAAAATGGGAGTTTACTGTGCTCTATGCAATCAGTATTACCATAAATCTGTGTAATCTGTAATAGTATTTAAGTTTTATTTTCTATAGTCAGCACACATCCCATACTTTTTCTATATTGAGAATGCAAAACATACTGAATTTGTAATGCTTTCTTATGGGCATCACCTAACTTGTCTTATGTAATTATTTTGGGAAGTTATGACACAGGTTGCAGTCTGTGTTATAGAGTCTAAATGTTGAGGATGAGGACACATGGCAAAAAGACAGACATGTATAGCAATAAGGTATAAGCTGCAGTCTCTCACTTTGCTTCTTGACACTCAGAAAGACAATACAACCTCTTACCTCTACCACAAGAGATTTATCTGGGTTCATTGCCAGTTTATAGAATATCTAATATAGAAATAAAAAACTCAGTAAGGACTCCTAATCCTTTAGGATGCTCATGAATCAATTCTGTATGTTTTCAACCTCCTTCTGATGTTCAAGAAGAGACAAGAGCATCAAGAGGTCTCACAGTCTACATAACAGCATCTATTAGAATACTGTTACAGGTTGCAGTAGAAGAAAAAAATCTTATCTTTTACTCTTGTAACATCAATAACCTCCCTAGATTTTAGGGGGTGAAAAGACAAAACAGTACTCTAAAACCTTGCCATACTGGCAGTAGGTCAGTCTGACATCCTTGGCACTGCTCATTATACATCAAATGTAAGAAGATACTGTCATTAGCTAAATCCCCATATGCACTTTGAAGATGCTTATTTATGTACCTGGTTAATTCTGGATTCTTCTGTAAATTTTTTTTTCTTCGTGGAAATCTAGCCAAACTTTGTCTTTCACAGAGTTAATATGTGGGTGGGGCCTCCCTAGGAAACAGAGAAGTAGGTCTGGTGATGTCAGTAGTTAAGGAAAAGTAGATATGGAAAACACTTTGTAGCATTTGCTCCATCAGTGTGTTTTATATTAATTCTTGTTATTTTGTAGATTAACCTAATCAGAAAAAAACTTTTTTAATTTTTATCTTTATTTATTTATTTATTTTATTTGAAGAGTATAGTAGTGTATTTATACTGCATAAAGTTGCATTTGGCCTAGAAACTCTCTATCCTTTCTCTTGCGTTTTCCTCATTATTCTGAAAGCCATCAAAAGGTTCTTCAATACATCACTAATTACCCCAAAACTTAGGTATTTTGAATGGAAGAACTTAATCATAACTCTGTTCATCCTTAAGGAATTTGAACTCTTACTACCAGCAAGTCAAGAAATCTCTTCATTCTCATTTACTTAAGCATCTTTGTTTAAAACCAGGAATAAGATGGACAGCTCATTCTGTCTGTACTGATTCTGATTTTACTTTTTAAGCCTTGTTACATGTAGGTGTTATGCATTTACAAGCATTTATTTCCTATCTATTTTGATGGAAGATTCTAATACAACCTTTTATGTGGTCGTAGGAGTGCTGGTGGAAAGTTGTATCAAAAGTCATGTTGGTATATTATATTTTATAGCATGGTTTCTCTTTTTTTTTTTCCTACCATTTTCTCATTTATGTTACTCCACTGAATATTTCACTGCCCAAATATATCACGATTCTATGTATCTTTTTGAATCTTGACAGTATCTTACATCTGACAGATCTCTAGCAAACAAGCCAAAGTTTGTTTGCTAGAACTCTTTCAGAAGATTCAGCTGCATAACCCGACTTTACTACTAAAATCTCAGTTTTCATTGGTGAATGGCTCTGAAATAATGAGTTTACTTTCTGACCTGCTTCCATATTCAGTTTTGACTGACTAGAATTGTTCTGTTTGACTCATGCTGCTTCATTCAGTTCATTGCTAGACATCTGCCTGAATGCCATTCACTGTTAATCTAAATCATTATTTCAAACAGCCTGCAACAGTTTAGTAATTGCATTTGCCTTCCCTTCATCCCTAGAACATCCTGGGAGATGCTGAAAGGTATTATGCTGCGTGTATCATCACTTCTTTCCACACAAATGTAATCTTAGTTCATACTTGAGTTCACATGCCCAGTTTCCTGTCATTTTTTGCATACTACATAACCAAGTAAAAATATTATAAACATACAGTGGACTTTGCTTTCGAAATATGTCAGCAGTCAAACGGTGACATTTATAAAAAAAAAAAAAAGTGTCTGTCTAATGTTATTGGATTTAACCACAGGCAAGAAAGCTCCCATCCACCTCATTTATTTTCTTAAAATGCCTTGGGTAAACAGCCTACAGCTAGGGGAGTCAGTAGCTGAAGAGTTGTGAAGAGTTCTCTAACAGCATGCAAAGAAAAGTAATCCCATACTCCTTGTAGAGAAAGGTACAAAACAATCTGAGGGATAACTTAATTTAGTTTTCAAAGATGTTAACACTGTAGTAGCACATGCAATGGTTTGCCCTTATTTTAAAAGCCCTTGCTAATTACCAGCACATCCAGTACATGAAAATATTAGATTGCTTGTGTGAAGTAGTTTGCTTGAGAAAAGTATAGAGGGAGTCTCCAGAAAACATGCTGAGCATTCTTTTCTGATATTGGATCCTATCAGTCAGTTTCATTAAAACTTTTTTTTTTCTTGGGGGGGGGGGGGGGGGGTGCGGATGGGTATGTGACAAGAAAAGGAAAGTAAGACACAGATCTAGACTTTGTGTTTTCTACATTTATTTAGCAAATCATAGCATGGGATACTGTTAAATGTGCCTAAAGAGAATGGTTCCTCTATAGATGAATCCAAGTGTTTTCAAGATAAAGTTATGCTTTTTGAGAAGGACTACTGTTTCTTCTGGTTTTGGAATTACGGTGGGTAGGAGGGTTATTATTTTTTTTCCATGTGTTTTACTCTGGCATGGATTTTACTCTGTCATACATAGTATTAGTGGGGAGAAGGAAATTGTAACTCTTTCCATAATGCATAATAATAGTTTTCTTGTGCAATTTGCAAAACAGTGTAGTCATCTAATCTGAAAAAAAAAAAAAAAAGAAGAAAAAAAAGAAACCAAGAACTAGTGGAACAGGAATGCCGTCAATAAGTATCCAAGAAAGCACCACAGAACCGTCAAAAGATACAATTAGTAATTTGACAAGTGGTAATTTGAAAGTGTGCAAGTTAAGTGGTCGATTCCTTTGATTCCTTTTCATTATCTGACTGAATTTACAGATTGATTGATTTATCAGTGGATGAATTTGACCAGCAGTTGACACTTTTTTGTTTTTGTTTTCCTCCCAAAATCAGAACAGCAAAGCTCATGTAGGAGACATTTTATTTATTCAAGCCATTTCACACAAACATGGAACACCTTGTTCTTAATGGCAAAAGTCTTTCTCAAGAAAAATGTAGGGGTTATAGTGATATGATGTTAGCAGCCTTGCTTTTGCAAAGTTAGCATTTGTCTTGCTTCTGAGCACCCAGAAACATAGTTTTACTTTCTCTGTTAAACATATAAAAATATTGAGCAAAAATGGCAGTAAGGATTGAAAGACAATTTTTATGCTAAATGAGGCAAACATATAAAAATGAGCATTATTTTTTCTCTATAAATAAGTGGACCCTTATGCAATGGATTTCTTTATATCATCTAAATGTAGAGAAAACATTATTGTGTAATGTCAATAATACAGATGAAATCCTAGGCTACTTTTAAATGTTTGTAACTGAATAAATGTCAAATTATTTGGAGTGGTATTAAATGCCTGTTACAATTTAGTTTTTTTTAAAAAGATCTGTTTCTGACTGCAAAACTATAAATAATTAAGTTGTGCTCCTGCATATCTAGCCAAAACCAGATTTCCTAAATTCTTCTGACTCTCAGTCACCATTACCATTTGATTCTGAAAATATGTAAATTGAGCTAACTTGGAAAACAAACAAATGAACAAAAAAGCAAAATTTACTTGCTAGAAACTTATGTCTTTCAAAGATAGAGTTTTTCTTTCTGGGAGGAATTTTTTTAGACTTTTGAATGTATTAGAATTGGCTGATGTTTAAATGTACTTCAAAGCAGTGACATTTTTAGAATAAATTAGGAAATAATTAGGGAATATTTCTTGACTGTGATATTCAATATCTGGAGATAAGAAGGCCTGTTCTCTAGAAGTTCTTGTAGGCAGAAGTATGAGAATTATTTATCTCCTTTTTTAACTTTTAGATGTTAGCCAAAAGTTTACCTGGCTTATGTTCAGGTTCTAACTCATTGTAGTAGGAGCCATTGAAGCACCAACAAGACTTGACCAGAATTCAGTCTGAAAAAAGAAGTATAGTAATTGTTTTTGACGCTGAAACTAAATCACTAGTGTGTCCTCCAAAAGTTTCTGAATTATCTAGGGAAGTCATACCATGTTAATTCTAATAGTGATATTGCTTTAGTGTAAAGCTTAATTCAGGATTAAGAACCAAGGTGAACATTTTTTTAAATAGTATTATAAAAAGATCTGACTTTAGCCACAGATGTATCATTTTTGCAGGGAAAAAATTATACAACGTGGTAGTTTTTCAGCATCAGAGTTAAAAAGTAAAGTATCAGCTAATGGAAGTTGATTTTTTTTTTAAATAAAGCCTTTAAAATATCAGAATGTTTCTTATTAACCAGTGTTTCATCACTTCAGAGAGGAGTTTAAATATAAATATTTTTTATTAAATAGGCCTGTTTAAATCCTTCTAGCATTTATTCACTCTCATCATACTTGTTTTGGTTATGTTTTGTTTTGTTTTGTTATGTTTTGTTTTGTGTGGCCATTACACCTGTGTGGTACCTGCACTCACCAGTTAGGTCTTGTCTAAAGATTTACAGGAGATGGCCTCTAGCTTTGAGAACCACAAAGGCAATGTTACTTCAGCTTGATGGGGCCATTTGTATAATTCCAACAAACTAGAGATTCAATAGACCCAGATCTACTGCCTCTTTCCATTCCAGTTTCCTTCCTCAACTGCATGGATGGAGCAGGAGTGCCACCTGGAAGACTAGTGATGGGGTAAATAGTGAAATGGTAGATAGCAGAAGAAGGTTTTACGCTTGTTTTCCCTTTCTCTGTTGCATTGTTGTTGTGCATTCAGATCGTTAAAGAACTTCTTGTTGTTTCCATGAGAAATAGCTTTAGCTTTACACAAAATGAGATGCCCATTTGCTATTTACTTACTTGTTTTGTAGAAACAAAGATAGTGTTCCCGTACTGTAGTGCCATCACCGGTGATGTAACACAGTTTTCAGCTAACAGTCAGTACAGTAATTAGCTCATGTTCTTGATAGGTATTTTGGAGTGAAAATTGGAAACGCGAGATGCAGATCCAGAAGTTCCTGTGAAAGAATTCCACCACTTAAAAATTCTGTTTTTGTGGCTGACACACTGTAACTGATGAGGCCTGTCCAGAAGAAAAACGGAAGCAGTTAGCAGAATTTTGTACATTGCACAGCTTCGCTGTGCTCACAGAGCATGGCAAAGATAATGTCAAGTTGCAAAAATATCTGAAAAAGGATTTTAATTAGTCATATTTATCCTCCACACACTTCTCTCTCTTACTTTCTCTCTCTTGCTCCCCTTATTCTAAACAGGCATGTTAGATCAGAGTGAGTAGTTAATCATGTCAACCTGGTCAGCGTGCCCTTCGTTTATTGGAATTAAAGGAATTTTCACCTTGCTTCAAATGTAACTGTAATTAGATAAAGTTGTTAGGTAGGTGGATAGCAGAGGTTCCTTACAGGTCTCAGTTTTGTTGTGAGAAGCCCAACTCTGCCTCCAACTTACATGTCAGAGAAGATTGTTTGTACTCATAACGCCTTCCTCATCATCCTTTCGTACTGTACAGTCATTTGTGCCTGTGCAAACCAAAAGTCAAAAACAAGGAGGATGGTGTTGCACCTCTACTTTTCATGAAAGTAAGTGACTCCACAGGTGAAGGCAGTGGAGATTTCAGGGTGGTATGGAAAGTTTAGCTGGGCTTTCTTGTAACCCAATACAGATTTCCAAGAGCAATGCCAAGCAGGCTTATATCTTGTTACATAACAAATACAAGGTGCTTGCTTTAAAGAATTCACAGTTCAGAAGGAGTAGTTAAATAGTTTAAATTGTTAAATAGGATGATAATTTCTACAAGGTGCAAAGACAAGTGAAAAAATAATATAAGTACATTTCTTAAATAGGCAGGTTCAGCAGTCATAGTTCACCAGCTGTCTAGGCGGGACCAGATTTCAGCTTACTTTCTACATAACAAAGCAAATGAATTTTGAGGTTTTGAAAGATGGGTATAGATTTTGGCCTTGGAGCTTTTCTGACATGAAGCTTAGATGAGATTCGAATGGTGCCAGTGAAATAACTGCACAGAATAACTTATGGTAATTTAAAGCCTTAAAAACACTTCCAAGTTTGTCTTTCTCTAGGGGAAGAGCAGTGGATATGAGGAACAAATTAAGAATAAAATCTTAACAGTTACATATCAGGTTAATTTGTGTTGAAAGGGATGTGATTGTAAGTATTGAAACTTAATGGAAAACTGCAGGTGCTTGGGACAGGAGCATGCACTAGCTGCCTCTACAGAAAGATACAGGTTGACTGTGGGTCCTGTACCACATATACCAGATCCCTAAAGATATCTTGAATATCCTGGGAAATCTGAAGAGTCTGAGACATTGGTGTTTAGGCAGCTGAAACTCTCTGATGCTGTTTAAGTTCTTTATACATTAGATATTAGATTGGATTCAGATAGTCCATGAGGTACTAAAGGCAGTACATTTGAATCAAATGACAGGATTATTAGATAATAGAAATACAGAATGATGTCAAACTAGTAATCCTCAGTAATGAAAAAGTTAGTGTTATTGTCTTTCCTCAGAACAAGAGGGAGACAGTAGTATACAGTCTTTTTTGGTAGAAAATGAATGAGTTACTCATACATCCACCAGCATCTTGGGTCTGGTCCCTACATTGTTGAAATACTACTTCTAGAATCATAGTTTCTAGAAAACATAGGCTGGAAGAAATCCTGAGCTGAGGCAAGATCTGGTATTCTTGCCTGAACTCCTGACGAGGTTTTATCAAATTAGAGGTACTGAGGGGTAAATTCCAGCAAATTCACAGTACTATGAAGAAGCATGGTTGGTGAGGGTGTGAGAATGGGAGTTCCTGACTGACAGTGCTATCAATGAAAGAAACACAGGTATCTTTTTAGTATGTAGCTAATTGTTTTGTAGGTAGTTCATATCCAGGCTTCAGTTTTTTTGGCTGAGGGTGGGAGAAAGGTTTCTAGACTACTGAAGCCTCCAAAAAGCTTCAACTGCTTCTCTACCATCAGGATGTGGAGCTGCATTTCAGAAGAATCCCTGTGCTCACACAGACTTTGAAGCACACAAGTAGACACGTTTAGTTCTATTGAAGTTGTTTGCAATCTAAAAATGAGTCATGCATTTTAATTCCTTTAACCATGATCTTTTCCTGAAGAAATCCTGTGTGTTAGCAGTAGCTAATTTGTACAATTTGTACAATTATTGGTACTGTTGAGAACTGTAACAGAATAATCAGAAAAAGATGAAACATTGTAAAATCAAATATCGACCTGAATAAGACAGGATGCTAAATTATTTTCCTATCACAAAATCAATGTAGAAATCAATGTGAAAGCTCTCACTGATTCTGATAGTAGCATGACAGGTCCCAAAGTCTATGTATCTGCTTCTCAAGGGCTAGGGTCCAGGGCTTGCTTTCTGGCCCAGAGGACAAGTGACATGGTCTGTGTTTCATATGACTAAATACTCCATCATCTCATGGATCCCACCCACAGTGCATACTTACACTTCCCACTGAAATACATCTGGCCTTTATCTGAGTGAAGTTAGCATAGGCCAAAACTGTGGACAGGAATGTGCTAACAACTAAACTGTTGCAGATGACTGCATGCCACTGCTGCAACCTGAGCCCTTCCCCTAATTCACCTATGTAGGTATAACCACAGAAGCTCTCAGAATTATTTGGATTCCTATTTATAATATCTTAATGAGACTTTAATCAAGCACTGTAAATACAGAATTATTTATTTTCTGTAATATAAATGAATTCACAAACAGTCAATTTATGATTACTATGAAAAGAACTAGTTCAGTTTTCAAGTAGGTTTTGATAAAGCTGTATCAAAGCCCCAAATCTGAAAGCTATTAAATTTCTTCAAGAAGCCAGTAGGAGTCACAGACTTGCAAGAAAACAACCTTAATGTGCCTTATAAATCCAACTATGAAGATTTTCTTTAAATCAGTGTGTCTATTTACTTTTTTTCACACCAGATGGAAAATCTCAGTTCACCAAGCTGTATCAAGCTGTCTTAAATTTTAAGCATGAGGTTGCTAACAGTTCCAAAATCAAATATATTTTAAAACCATGTTGAATTACAGAGAGGTTCTCACATAGTCTTGTATTTCCTCAGGACAAAATTTATTTGGTAAAGAATTCCATTTGTTGTCTCTGAGGAGTTTGCTGATGTCCTTAAGACATATAATGTAAAAGGAAATATTTGATTTTTATTTATTTATTTATTTTTGGACAAAACAACAAACCCTGGGTCTTAATTTGTGATAACAAGAATTTTTAGTATCAGAGTGCCTTGTAAGAAGAAAAAATGCACCAAAATACTATATAAGACCTCATATTACCACTATTGTATTTTATAAACCACTTGTTTCATTCAAAGGGTATTCTATTTTCACAATTTAAAATACTGAAAGAAACCTTATGTTGCTCTTGGAAATATTTTAATGGTTTATTCTATATGTAAAAATCATATTCAATGGGCCACTATTAACAAATCCTATTTGGTAGAGATTCTAGTGTAATCATATATATCTATTTTATTCCTGTCATTCTGAATGACATTTAATGTATAATCAAGGTCAACACTGAATTATTATGCACTCTAAACTAGATAACTTTTGCTGTGATGCTCAGTGTTAAATTAATCTGCTGTCAAGAAAGCTGTTGCAATGTTAAAATGAAATGCCAGTTTTGTTGTACAGCGTAAGAATGAACTCCATTTTTTTTTTAAAGATATCTACATACTTTTGCATTGCAAAATATCATTTGAGACTTTGTTATGTGCCTTTAGGAGGTCCTCTGCAATTCTCTACTTCTTCCCTCAAACTTGTATCAAACTCTTGAATGTATTGAGGAAGTCAAATGGTTCAGTTTTAAAAGAGGAAAAATTTGATTCTCTCATGTACCCTCCTTACTTAATTTTCTTATTCTTTTAAAGAGAAATACTGCTTACCTTAGTAGTGTATGCTATTAAAATAGAACGGGGTATCACTGTTGGATATTATCAATTTTCTGTTCTTATCTATATTTACAGGATAGCCATTGAATTTTTCTTTGGTCCAAGTTAACAAGATCTTCAAATCAGTAGCACATATGAATCCCTTATTACTGCAAGCATGCTAGTCTTTCAGCTCTGAAACAGTATAAGCAGTATAAATTATTTTGCAAGGGCTAATAAAGTGTTAAACAGTTGTATTAAACCATGTCAAACACTTGCTGATCACTTTTCCTAATAACACACATTTAGAGAAATAGACAAATAAAGGATATGGTATCATAATGGTCAACACTTAAAAGTAATCTTACGAATACAGTGGTTGGCTATGTTTTTATTAAATTATTAAATAACAAGTTAATACAATGCCTGTGTAGCTCCTGTCTTCTACACAGGATATTGAGATTCCTAGCTGTAGGAAGACTGGCTAAATGCAATCTCTGAAGATGGGTCATCATGATAAGTATTTTGGTAAACTAGTTTCAGGGAACATGGTTCACCATTTCCAAAATTTGGTTCAATTTAGAATCAGAGAATCATAGAATATCCTAAGTTGGAAGGAACCCACAAGGATCATCAAATCCAACTCCTGGCTCTACACAGGACCACCCAAAAATCAGACTCTATGTTTGAGAGCATGGTTCAAACGCTTCTTCAACGCTAGTTATTCAAGAAGCAGGCTTGGTGCTATGCCCACTGCCCTGGGGAGCCTTTCCCAGTGCCTGACCACCCTCTCAATGAAAAACCTTTTCCTAACACCCAGCCCTGTTACAGCTCCATACCATTCCCTCGGGTCCTGTTGCTGCCCCCAGAGAGCAGAGCTCAGTGCCTGCTACTCCACTCCCCTTGTGAAGAAAATGTAGGACACCATGAGGCCTCCCCTCAGTCTCCTCTGCTCTGGGCTGAGCAAACCAAGGGACCTCAGCCACACCTCGTACATCTTACCTCTTAAAATTTAGGAACACTACAAAATCTGGTGAAGTATAGGACAGTAATTTTCTTGGCAGTACCTTTTGTGTTGTAGACCTTTTATGTTGTAGACCTTTGGAAATACAAGCACAAACATTCTGCAGACAGAATTAGGTGAATCATATCAATCAGTAAATTTTAAATATTTTTCTTATTTCCCATTTAAAATATATGAATATTTTTCCTGAAGCATGATATTCTTCATTTTTTTTTTTTTTCTAATGTGATGAAGCATGGTGAAAAATATCCATATAAGTTATTTCAAATTGTTAAACTAAATATTTTTAACGTTTGACTAAAACACGCTGCATATTCTTTGGATGATCTCATATTCGCGGCAAATCAGAATTTACTGATTTTCTTTGATAATAACTTCTGAGTTATTTATATATCTAATATAACAACCTTTTTGTTATATTAGAGCAGTTAGAAATTGGGAAATAATAGATGCATTTTATTTTTTAGAAATGAGAGTAATGTGTCAGGTTCAGGATGTCAAAGTGTTTGCTGGTTATTCATAGGCATGGCACTTCAAATATAAAGCTCTTCTTAATTATATACAAAATGTTATTTTTATTTGCCACATGGACAGAAAGGTAATGACCATAGTTTAGATGTTTGCAATTTTATAACTATTAAAAAGTCCGGTATTTCTTAATTTCAGCTAAAATAATGCAAGTTTTACTGTATTAAAAAAAAATCTATTTAAAAGTATTAAGGCATTTCAGATTACAGTACGAGGACACAGGATGAAACTGTTGAGAAGAGAGAATTATGTGGAGAAGATAAATTATACTTACCTATTTACCCTTTTTCAGAATGAAAAAAAAAACACTAAATCAATTTGAAAGCAACAGATTTAAAAGAAAAAAAATATATATATATATAAACGATAACCTCTAGAACTTGTCACAGAATAAAATGAAAATGAGTGCTTTGTAATAAAGCTATAATGATTAAAAGCACATCTTAGGTAATGATTTCATGTATAAAGCAACTGGTTATAAAGAAATTTCCCTATCGTGTGTGGGCAACTTTATTGTCGTTTTCAACTTTTAATTTTTTGCAGCTTCATATAAAATACTAGTATCAGTGAGAAACAGAATATGTTTTGTAGAAACTTTCTTTACCTGTCTTCCCTATTTCAGAGAATAGTAGAGTTGAGAAAAAATAAAAATAAATCATTCATTTGTGTGGAAAATAACAGGCATAAGAGACTTCTCATGTAATATTCAGTATGCTCCATTAAAAATAATATTCATACTGATTATGACAATTTTAGTCAAGTAATAAATGTATCTCATAGACGGTGCTGTGTAATCTTTGTTTCATGTTCAATGCATTTCATTAACTAGTTTACATTGTCTGTTGTTTAAATTCTTTGTGCATCTGTGCTACAGTTTAATTCATAGATTTGGGAAATGGTACTGAAGACTGTAGGTCTGTTTCAGTGTTCAGCTTGTGAAAACTGTTCCCATCTATCTACTATATCTATCTACTGTTCTGTAGATATTAGCTAAGGTCATTTGAATGTATAATACAGCAAAGATAACATGGATTGCAGCTAAGTAGAAGAAAGTGATAATTAAATAAGGTGAAAACATGTAGGGTAAACCTCTTATCTTGAGTTATTGAGTTAGTATTTGAAGCAATGGTGAAAAAATATGGCCTTGAATTTTGGGCCTTTATGAATGTTACCGGCATCATGACCATTATGAAACAAAAGCTGCAACTGTCATCTAAGTTGGTTCAGAATATGCACCTGAATATTTATTTTATTGTAGTAAATTGACAATTAGGTAAGTTTTTCCCTGCTTCCCTGTTAATAATTCCTGGTTTGGCAAACTTATGTCTAGCAGTTCAACTAGATAATGGCATGTGTTGAGACTGAAAACTGTTGTTGATTAAAATAATTTATAAATTATGACAGACAGTGGTAAACAGGTAGGCCTTCACTCTTGGGAAAAACAGATTTCAAAAATAATGAACATAAGGCTTTTGTTAATGCTTTCATCAGTTAAAGACACTAATGTGAAAAAAAAATCTGATTCTTAATGAGGTGGCAGGTAACTTTCAATTTAGATAAACTTGTTTTTTATTACTTTTTTTTATATATGTTAAATAACTGCTGTTCAAGCATTTTTATCTACAACAATCAATTTCACTAGTTTTTAAGTCAAAAACTCAGAAAAGCTTCATGCATATTGTCGTTAAAAGTGCTCTCTACCTATTTACTCTGCTGTCATTATTAAAAAAAACACAAACCACACCACAAGAAATATTTTTCTATTTATTGTATGTAATTTTGACATTTAGTTAAAATGCCATAAAAATGCACATGAAATAATTGGTGCACATAACTAAGCATAAAATTTAATGTGATAAGATATATTTTATAACTAGATTATTTTGTATAAATTAAGAATATATTTATCATATATATCTTTGACTATGTAGATTCAGTAAAAGTTAGTGCCTATAAATCTAAAATATTTCTAGGGGCAATCCAGATATGAATTTGCTATGTCTCATGAAGTCTTATGTTATGCTAAATAATGACATAAAGCAAAATATGTTTAGTTAAATTTTTAGTGACATCCTTTCCTTTATTGAGAATACTTCATAAAATCAACATGTGGCTTTAGTTGCTTGATGCTTGCAATAATACTGCTTGCATTTTCACCCATTGATCTGAGAAAATCCATTGGAATGGTTATTTCTTTGAATTTTGTTTTAAACTTTACTTTTCAGTTGATTAAAATTTAAGCATCTTTTTCTTTCAGGTCAGAAAGATCAATATAATAGTTTAACCACTATTTTTTTCCTTTGTTGTTGTTGTTGTTTTTGTTCTGTTTTTGTTTTCATTTTGAAGAACATCAAGAAAAGAGAGTTTGTGGTCAGGTGAAATATTTTACTCAATTGGTCTAATGTTGTGACTGCTTCATTTACAGAAAACAATAACGTTTTGCATTAACTTTTTCCTGCTTCATTCTCAAATTTAAAGCCACTCTGCCATCAAGGATATAATATATGTATGTATTACATATATGTAAGAAGTTATTTTATAGCAGGGGCAAAATTATTCGTTCATAATAGAAAGCAGTTAAACTTGGATAAAAAGTAGTGAGTTATAGTAAAATTTGGGTCCATTCTGTCAGTCTTTAATCAAAGAAGCATAAAAAAATAAAATAGTGGTAGTCCTTAAATGGTGCTTAGTGCCTTTAATAGTCCTTAGTTAATGATTTTATTCTCTATTGTTTAATGAAAGTTGATTTTTTTAAGGGTAAACAAAAGTGAAGTATGTTTGTATTTCTCCAGGGAGAATGTGACTTGAAAATTAAATTATTGAAGCAAAAACTTGGCTGAAAGTTTAGTAAACTGGAAGTGCATTACATATTAAGTTTATTCAGAAAGGTCTGCTCTTAAGTAATTTATTTGAACAAAACCAGCATTTTTTGTTCTTGGCATTTTGACTTTTGATCTCCTTTGAAATTCTGAAGCAGGGATACTTTGCATTTGAAAATGAAGAACAAAATACAATCAATCTCTTAAGCCTTTATCTCTTCCTCATTGTCTGTTTTCATTTTTTTATGATAACTATGCTCTAAAATTAAAAATCAGATTGAATCTTTTGAGAAACGTTTGTGACAATATAGTAGTCCTATTTACAATTCAGAATTTTTTTTTTTTTTTTACAATTAATAGACAATGTTTTGTTAGAAGTTTTAAAGCATAGAGTCAAATTACAAATTTTTACAACACATTTGAAAGTTTATATTTCACTAGATGCCAGCTTCCTCTTGTTTCATTGTAAAGTAGGAAAACTAGTTCTGTTCATGTAAGTATCTAAAAATAGCTCAAGCAAAGTTAAATCGAATAGGCAAGTATTTCCTAACTGCTTCATTTTACTGATGTCATCATGTATAGATAAAGGAAATGAGATATCTTGCACTGGCTAAGACCATGTGGAATTTTGTAACTAGGTGAGTGTTACATGACTGACAACATGGACTAGAAGTGATTTATTTTTTGAATTTTCTCAAGAGGTCTAATGATCATGCATTACTGATAGTGGTTACTGCTTGACTTAATTATGGCCCTGTTCACTTTCTTTCTGCTTCTCAAAACTGGGAAGAACCATTGCCATTTGTAGTAACTTTAGATTATATCACCCCACTTGAACAAACGTAACTGTGACAGAAACTAAGCTATTATATGTGTTCTCAGCTTACCTAGTGACTGCAATTTTGCTATATTTTTTCATTGTGAACATAACAACTAGACTAGTAAAATGAAGGCAAGATGAGTTTGGCATCATAATAAGTATGGAATAGAATCATAGAATATCTGAGTTGGAAGGGACCCAGAAGGATCACTGAGTGGAGCTCTTTGGTCTGCACAGGACCACCCAAAATCAGACCATGTTGTCTGAGAGCATTGTCCAAACACTTCTTGAACTCTGGCATGCTCGGTGTTGTGACCACTGCCCTGGTGAGCCTGTCCCAGTGCCCGACCACCCTGTGGGTGCAGAACCTTTCCCTAACACTCAGCCTGACCCTCCCCTGTCGCAGCCTCATGCCTTTTCCTTGGGTCCTGTTGCTGTCCCTAGAGAGCAGAGCTTAGTGCCTGCCCCTCCGCTCCCCTCATGAGGGAGCTGCAGGCTGCCATGAGGCCTCCCCTCAACCTCCTCTGCTGTGGGGCTGAGCAAACCAAGGTACCTCAGCCACTCCTCATAGGTCTTAGCCTCTAGGCCCTTCATCATCTTTGTAGCCCTACTTTGGACACTCTCTAAGTTTTATGTCCTTTTTATACTGTAGTGCCCAGAACTGCATATAATGTTTGAGGTGAAGACACATCTGCTGGTGATCTCTACAACTTCAGAATTCAAATACAATAAAACAATGCCAACAATTTCAACAGTGTAAAATCAGAATCTTCAGACTATACGCATGTGCAATCCTTGCCTCTTCCAATTTTATAGTAAATGTAAATGAAAGTCATACTCATGTATATCTGAGCCATCCAAAGAAAAACCTAGAGCAATAACTGCTGTGCTCCAGTGCATTCCTGCTGGTGCTTCCTTTCCCTACAACTGAGTTAAAAGTTCTGTTGTCTGTTACCAGCTACATTAAAGATACCTAACAAAGTACATCCAGCAGGAGTATTCTTCCTGGAGCCTTAAATCTGTCAACTGCAAAAGACTTCTCTTCAGGAAAATATAGGTGCCCAGACAACACAGGAATCTGTTCCGGATTCAAACAAACAGAAGCTTCTCCCTTCCAAAAATTATCCTTTTCCAACTGCAAGAAGTATGCATTCCTGTGGGACTTTGGGACATATCCACAATGCAGATAGCATTCTGTTGGCTTTGCGCCATGAGTGATTTTTACATTAGGCTTTGTTCTCTCTCTCTCTCTCTCTCTCTCTCTTGTATTTTCACTTTTATTTATTTTTTTAAATTTATTTTATTTAGTTTTGTCTGTAAGAGGTATTATGTATGGGGTAGTTTGAGAGTAATAGTTGAAGTTACTAACATCCTAAAGAAACCTATATGCAGTATTTAAAATATTACCTACTCATGTGGAAATATGCAATCAGTACATGCATCATTTTTAATGAGAGATGACAAGAGAACGGGTGAATTTAACATGACCATCATCATCTCAGAGGGTTTAATACCAAACCCCAGATCTTGTTAGAAATGTCCATTGAAAGACAGACCACAGTCTTCCACTTGCATAGCTCTCATTTGCTTTTCTTGAGCGAGTGGACAGGTGTCAGTTCTGAATGCCACCTGTCTTTAATCTGTATAATCCTGCAACAGTTTGCATGCATTTAGATCCATTTAAAGCATCCATGCATTTTAATCTTTGTTTGCAGCTAACCTAGCACTTCTCAGGCTTTCCTGTTGAATGCTAATGGAGAACTCAGGTCTTAGCCTATTCAGAATAAAATAAGCAGTTAACTAAGAGCTTTGAAAATGATAGCCTCACTAAACTATTTAATAAATTGCTCAAGTGTCATTTTTATACATAATTCTGACAGATTGCTTCCAAGTGGGTAATTTCTCAAGAGGCATTTATGAATATGCATTCATTAAACTGATAGAATATGAGTTTGAGTGCATTTCAGCATTTCTCCATTGTTTTGTGGCTTACATTGCCTATTAATACAAAAATATTTCAAATCTGAAAAATGCAGTTCCCCAAAACTTTTACAACTTAATTCATCAGGATTCAGTATCTCTTAACTGATGGCAGTGTAAGGCAGAAGAAACTGTCAGATATAGAACAGGTAGCATTTTTGTCTTCTAATGTACCTATATATCCATATGATGTACCATATATCCATATGAAAAGATATGATGAAACTAACTTGCCAGAGGACATTAAAAATCTTTTGGGAATCATAGGCAAAATCAAATTGTTCAAAAAAAGACGTACTTTGCAGCAGAACTCAACTCTGCTTAATCTGACTAGGTGTGAAATGCTATGATGTCGTCAGACATACCATATGTGAAGCTATAATCTACACAAACCTAAGAAATTTAGGAGCCAGTGTTCCACATGCACTACATTGTTTTTCTCATTTTTTTTTCCCAGAAATACGCATTATGAAATAATAGCTTAGTAATAACAACAGCAAAAACAACAATTAACATAAGTATCTACTTTTTATAAGTAAAACAAAATCTTCAAAATAGTAACTTTCTTTCTTTCATAAAAAAATTCAGCCTTTATATATGTATTTTGCAGAAGGTTTATCAAAACTGATTCCTTCCATTTACTAAGTAGGTTCAGGCTTCTGCCACTTTAGAAATCTCCAAGGAAGACAGAAAAGAATTCTTATACACAGCATAGAATACATAATGGACAAAATGTAAATGAAGTTATATTATTTTATATATATATATATATATTAAATATTTAGATACTTCCAGCTGAAAAAAAGAGGGACTGTAAAATTGTAGTGTATTCGCTTTCGCCATTAATGGCATTAGATTTGTTCATTTAATGTTAATCTGAAACAATTTAGGGAACACATTTGCCCAGGTAGCAGTTGAAATGTATTTCCAGAGTAAGTTTAAATTCTGTTAATAGGTTTGTTCATATATAGTATATATTTGCACATATATATGTACATATGTGTATGAATACATGCATTTGCATGGGTGATGGCTGTGTATTTGATTTTATTTAAATAATGTGTTACTTTTACAAATTCTACTGCCAGATGTTTTTTTTGTTTCGATATTGTCTTTAGCTCAGTACCTCAAGTGTTGTAGAGCTTTCCAAAGCTTTAGGAGAGTTAAGGCTGGATAGTCCTTGTACTTGTATTCTAAAACCTAAACAGGACAGAGCAGGTTAGGGTTAAGGTGCAACATCTGTGGTACTATTCCAGTTTACATGGACTGAGTTGACCCCTGTGAGCATTTACCGGCATTGGAATAGCAGCTATTACTACCAGGGTAAGCAGCATACAGGGAGTGATTTGAGCCAGGCCCAGTGTGAGAAACCACAGCTATCTCCCATCAGCCTCCAAGTGTTTGGTAAATTACCCTCAGAATCGGTTCTAGAGTTTCTGCATAAAGAAGTACTTGATATATTTAAGGAATTGTTTTGCCCTTTGAAATGCATCTGTAAATGTTTAAATAGACATGAAGATCTGTCTCATGTCCTAATGCCCACCTCCCATTTTAAAATCAATGAGGGAAATCTCCCTCTCTTTCCCTTTCTATTTTTTCTTTGCCTGTTTGAGAAAGGAGAAAGAGAGTAAGAGAGTAAAAATGACTCAGTAAAGAGAGTTTCTTTATTGCAATCTCTTAAAATCTTTTGTTCAAAACATCAGGAGAGGATTAGTGAAGAATAAACTTGAAAATATTTGGAGATTCAGATTAGCAGTTCAAATGCTCTCTTAAGCCTTATGACTTGTCTTTCTACACTCAGAAATGAATTCAGGATAATAACCCACTGTGTAGTGTTTTGTCACTCTGTTAAAAAAAATTGTGGACAATTCTGTGCAAATGAAATCCTCTAGAGAATTTTAAAAGTGTAAGTTGGTGAAAGATTACTCAAACTAGAATACTAGTGAGAAACTTTATTAGTGGAAGGGAAAGAGTCAAGCTTTCAACTTGCTGGAACTGGCTAATTTACTTCGAAATATGATTGGAAAGCAAGCAGTTGCTCAGATCACGAGTAACAAACTTGGATAATTTTATCCCCCAAATTATATGATTCTGTAAAATTCTCTTTTGTGCAAAATATGTCAATCTACACTTAAATTAACATTTATTTTATTTTATTTTATTTTTTAAATATATCATTCAAATTGTAGTAAATTTCCTGCATCCAGTATCTCCCATTGGCCTCCAAGTGTTTGGTAAATTACCTTCAAAATTCATTCTTGTGTTTCAACATACAGAGGTACTTACACAGTATCTTAATAAAGTCCAATGAAAAACAAGTGTCAGTAACTTCTACCATTCTGTTCAGCCAGTACTGTTCAGGATATAAAATGCATTTAGCATTCACAGTAATTACAAAATAAGTAATTCTTACTAATGGAATTTAAAAGAATAAATAATAATAATTTATAATTATTTGTTTTAAAAACTATTAGATTGTTTGCATGTATTGTAAGGCCATAACCTGATATATGAAGGTACAGAATGATTTAATACAAGAATAGCTGACATTTTTTCCTGAAAGAATTAATGAATATTGGTATTACAGATAAATCCTCTGCCCAAAATAAGTCTGCCCTCACAGCTACATTAAAATGATAACACACACTGCAGTGTATTTATATCTCAGCTGGGCCTATCTTTTAAACAATCAGTGTTTAAGGGGATTCTGTAATCACTGGAAAGATATAATAATAACCTTTTATTTTCCTGAAACAGCTTACTCTGTTATCAAGTTTGAAATTATACAAAGAAAATCACCTCGTTTGCAATTAAGTCTCAGTGGACTGTGTTTATATACATTAAGTATAGAAACTGACCATAATTCTTGTAAATTCTGTATTATAGCAGGATGGAAAGAAAGAAAAGAATGCTCAAGCAGTGTCTGAGAGATTATTAATATAAGATCACAGTCATATAATTGTAAAATGATTTCTTCATTATTTATGAGAATACTCAGATTTGTTTTTTGTTTCTCAGGATTGTTTTGTATACACTATAAAACAAACAAACAAACAAACAAAAACACCAAAAAACACCCATTTTAAAAACAAACCTGTAGTACCAGCTTTAGAAGATTAGAGTGCAGATTTAAAAATATATATATATTAAAAACTGTGTTTTGGACAAATAAAGTATAATAGGCATCACTTGTAGCCTCCTCTTTTCCCCTCACTAGAGTGGTGAATAATAAGATCGTTCCCTGCAGCTATCTATGACAGGCAAAATCTCTTTGCATGTTATAATTAGTTTACAGCACCCTATAGCCTGCAGCCCAGCAGGAATTATTAGCAAGCAAGTACAGTATAAAACAAAAAGATATTTCCTGAGGTACAGAAGCTGATGGTTGCTTCTTTCGTCACCAATTTCCTTCTCATGAGAATTATTTCTTTTATTTTAAAGATGAGCATAGATGGAAAATTAACCAGCAGAAGGTATAAAAGGTATAAAGCTATCTTGTTTTAGGTTGTGGCAGTTGTTTGAGACAATTGATAAACTTGGTGAATTTAGGCTATTCTAAGTAAAAAATGAGAATGTTTCAAGTTTTTTTGCTATATGGTGGATTGAACAAAGCAAATAAAATTTTATGCCTAGGAAGAGTTGTGAAAGAAAATACACAAAAGAAAGTAAGGCACCTGCCATTCAGAGTTTTTTTTTTGAGGTCTTTGAGGGAGGTACATGTTTCCTACCAAGACACACTTTGATTAAACCCAGCTTCAGAAAAAATATTTTTATGCAATATATTTAATGATTTGCTTTCATGCCTATGTGAGCATGCCTTCCTATTTTAAGTGTACACAAAGACAGTTTCTTGATCACTACAGGCACAGAGCAGTGCATGCTCTCAATGAGAATAGTAACTCTCCCAAACTATTAAAGTCAGACCATAAAAACATCAGTCTCAAAATGTAACCTGCTTAAAATATAAAAGATCTGGTATCAGTGGCAAAATCCACGTCATGCATTGCAATCCATAGTAAGGATAACGGCACACAATTACTTTTTTTTTCTTTTCTTTTTTTTTCCTTAAATTGCCCTCTGCAACCAATACAAATGTAACAATATTCTTAGAATATTCTTAGGTTATCCTTGTGGCAAGGTAACATCTGTTAGCTTAAACTCAGTGAAGGTGGTTTAAATTAATGAGTTTGACCTTACAATCAATGGGACAGAAAAAAGGAGAATACACAGCTGACTGTGGTGATCTGCCTGGAATTAAGAAATGATCACTTAATCATATTTGATTGTGGGCCGGTATTCTTAATAATCTCATGCATAGCATCTTTTTTTTTTTTTTTTTCTCACAAAAGAACAAGGAAAGGTATACTATCAGAACCCTTGGCAATTGCTAGACTGCTTGCAATGCATGCTTGCGATGCATTGTTTCACCTTTGTGAAAGCTGACTTGGACTGTGAATGCTGAGTATCTTTGTGCTGCAGTGTAGTTTTAGATGCAACACTTAGGTTTGCTTACCTTCTACAAAATCATTATCATGCTTCAAAATTCTTCAAAAGTGATCTTTAGAGGAAGGTGTATTAGATAACATAGAAACAAAACTTAAATTTTGATCTACCAAAATGGATAGACCATGATTGACATTGTAAACTTGCAACTGAATTTCTAAGAAGAAGGGATATTGGAAGACACTTTTCTGGCCTTTCCTTTTACAATCTTGCAAGTTTGCTTCATCTCTTTCTACAGCACTTCCATGTGTGATTACTGACAATTTCACTTTTAAAAAGTAATAGCACCCCCAGATGGACAGGAGTTATCCCATCTGTAGTGTGATCCCTTTCTGTACCCAAACTGCAGGTTTGGCTTACAATATATTTTAGGAAATATCGGTGTATTTGTTCCTCTATTTTCTTTCCAAGATTATTCTTTAATATTCTAAATTCCAGAAAGGACACTGGCAAAAACAAAGAAATCCAAAAGTAAAAGAAAAAAAAAAAAAGCTGTTGCTAGGAAATGACTTTTGCTTTGGGACTGTGCACTTAGTGGACATTCAAGGTTGCTGCTGAAAATGCTTTGAAATGGACTATGGAAAAAGAAAGTAGTTACTGCCAACAGATATATCTAGCTGACTGGGCAGTCTGTGAATGGGCCTAGTTCTTAATACTGTGATCATATCTGCTAACTTTGCTATCACAGATGTTACAGACTAGGAGTGCTTCCATAGTAAATATGTTATTTATCTGCCACATGACCTGTTTTTTTTCGAAGAGCAGAACAGAACTCCTGAGATATTATTTTCTGCTTGACTAAGTAGTAGCAGTAATTGTTTGCCTGAATGAACAATAAGCTGTATTTTTCCTTCTAAAAAAAAAATCAAGCTTCCTATGTATAAATTTGCAAAAATAATTTTCTCAACAATATTTTCTTAATATTTTTTTCATATACTAAATAATACATATTCCCATATACTTTTCCATATGTTAAATAATATATATTCTTATAAAATAATCAATAATTTTATGTTCTTGATTTCTTAGATGCCTGTCTTAAGATATATAATCATTCCATATTGAAAAACTCAAAAAATATTGCCTGGTGTTTAGCAAATGTTTCATATCACGATCCTAGAAAATGAGAGCTATGACTCAGTACTTTCTGAGTCAGGGAGGCCAGGTTCCTCCAGTTTTCTTGGCTATCTCTGTTCCATTGCACAGCCCACAGATGAAGCTCATGCTTGAAGACAAACGTGTGTGTAATCCATATTTCCTACATCCTTGGGCATCCACAAGGGCAATATACATATTTATTCCTTGACGAAGGTAAAATAGCATTCTTAAGCCCCACTTGAGCAGTGCTAACAAAGGCTGCTTACCATTTCAGTCATCTTCTCATGTATAAATACATATCTCCTAGAGAATATGATAGAATTATAGAATAATGTAGGTTGGAAGGGACCTCTGCTTGTCATCTGCTCCAACCCCCAAAACAGAAAGCAGGGAGAACTTTGAAGGTTCCTCAGAGCTATGTCCAAGCCAAGTTTTGGACAACTCCAAGAATGGAGATTGAACAACCTCTCTGTAACCTGTTACAATGCTTCACTCTCACTGTGAAAAACTCTTACATCCAGATAGAATTTCCCTTCCTGACTTTTGTCCGTTCTCTTTCTATCTCTGAGAGGATTCTGATCTATGGAGTACACTTCAGGTAGCTGAAAATGGCAACTAGATTTTCCAGGCTTTTTATTTCTGCAGGCTGAAACTCAGTTCTGTGATAATCTTCTACATTATGCACTCTAGTCCTCTAACCAGATTGGTGATATTATCTGGACTCCCGTATGCCCATCTTTACTGGGTAGCCTAGAACTGGACACAGTACTGCATATGTAGCCTCATGATTGCCAGTTAGACAGGCACTATTACTTCTCTTGACCTACAAGCTATATTTTTGCTACTGCAGACCAGTACATGGTTCACATTTGTTGCTTTAAGGGCACTCATGTTTAGCTTGTTCACCAGGACACACCGAAGCCGCCCCCCCCCCCCCCCCCCCCCCTTTTTTCTTTTTTTTTTTTGCCAAGCTGCTTTTCTGCTAGTTTGTATGCTCCTGTTCTATTCATGGTGTCTCTGCATCTAAACTGTAAGACAAAACTTTTCATCTACCTGTGCTGAGTCTCATGAGGTTTTAGCAGATTGTTCCTCCTTCCTAATCTTATTATTGCTGAAAGCAATTAAGTTGGTTATGTACAATTTCTCCTTCGCAAATCTCCTCTGGATGTTCTGAAAAACTTCCTTGTCCTTTTTATGTCTGGTAGTGGCTTCCAGGAAGAATTTTTCCATAATCTTTCCAGACACTGAAGTGAGGTTTACTGGTCCGTAACTCCTTGGATCTTTCTCCCTTCCCTTTTTTGAAGATGTGTGATATTTTACTTTTCTAGTCATGAGGGACTTCCTTTGATGAACATGACCCAGTGAAGGAGTATGTCTCTACAATCTTCTTCCATATATTTACTAAAACAAATTTCAGAAGAGGGCAGCAGAAAATATCCCTGTTTTGGAGAAATTCCTGAAAATTACAGCCTTATCTTTTGGCTATGCTATAATATTCTGTTTCTATAGGAAATAATAAATGGGGAATAGTTTTGCTTAATAAAGTTTTCAAACATAATCAGTATCAAAGGGGATTGCCCTCATAGACCTGCCTACTTTTGGTTTGTGTCAGCCAAGGATCAGCCTGAAAATTTCTAACAGCAGAGTAACATTCTTCAGAAGAAGAGAGGTGGTATTCCCACACTCAATAATGTTAAGACATATCTATTAATGTTTTCAGCAAAGTAGTGAGTTTACCTTTTCCCATTTACAGAATACTTCCAGGCCTGTCCAAGGATAAATTCTAATCAGCCAGACTAAGGTGTCTGTCAATCGTACTTTTCTTACACTGACAGGTACCAGGCAGTAGCGACTGTTTAAATAATTCATTTTCTAAAAAGTCAGCCTTGATTCAGTGCAAATCAGTGCCACACTTCAGTCTTCTCATGGGGATAACAATAGGCTTCTGTAAGTGGGTATGCTACCATAACTGAAAACATTAACACATGAAAAATTAAGACACAAAGTGGGCTTTTTATATAGAGATAGTAGCAGGAATATACAGAGTACTGTTTCTGCACTTCTGTAAGCATTTATTAACTTACTTTCTCTTCATCAGATATGTCTAATGCTTCCTCTTTTTGAATCTCAGAATCCCAGTGGGACAGGAAGCATATAGAGCTCTGTTGTGGCCTTCAGGTCTGTAGCGTACCCTTCTACACATTCCTTAGTATGTTTTCCTGTTAACTGAACTAACTATATTGCATGTAAACATTTTTTCTGAAAAATGTATACCTTTTTATAACTTTTTTTTTTTGAATGGGGGGCTGGTACAAAACAGGAATTACAAATAATCAGAAAATGGTCCTGAACAAACAGTTAATTTCTTCTACTCTTTCATCCCTCTTTTCCCTTGTCAGGTTTAGCTAGAAAATTAGTTGAATACTGGTAGCCTTATCTTTTTCTGAGTTTAGTATTGGTTTCTTTACTATGACAGAATAAACAGTATTTTGTGGATTTTTTTAAGTAAATATGAATTGAATTGGATATAAGAATGGTCACCATTAGAAAAATGTTACTTTTAAAGATAGAATTAAGACTCTTATTTATTCAAACTATATTCCTCATCTCCTTTGATCAATTTTGTTATAAGAATCAGTTACAGATACAGCACTATATTTCAGACCCCTGAAAACTGTCTTTTTCTTTCCCCTGAAAACTGTCTTTTTCTTTCCTATCACTGCTGACAGAGCTGTAGCGACAGTTTATATTGAAAATTTTTGCTTCCTTTGCCCATTCTTTTTGTTTTTCAAATCATTTCCTTGTTTCATGTGTTCATTTTTATACTGGTGCAAGGTATACATCATTGTGTAAATTTCTGTAACCTGCAGCAAAACTGCAGACTTATCTCTACAGCTTATCGAATAATGCAGAACATCCTTTTAATTCCTTTAAGTATAACAGTATCCTTATAACTTCTTGACTTCAAGAGTCACAGAGACATTGGCTTCCAGAATTTTGTCTTTTCTGTTAATATTCTTTCCATATTCAGAGTAGACTAAAACCTGCTAGCTATCTTGTCAGCTAACCTGACTAGTTAGACTTCATTCAGCTGTAGTCATGAATGATTTTCAGCCATACTCAGAATTTCTGTTTTCAGGTCGATTATTTGTTTAGTATTTCCATGAGATATGACACTGAGAATGCAAAGTATTTTAATTTCTTTTCTTGCTTTACAAAACAGTAAAAAGCAACATTAAATTATGCTCAAACAACTGGAGCATCACAGATCAATAAATTATTTACTGAGGTTGTTTGGGGGTATTATACCATAAATAGCAGCAACAAAAATACAGATCGAAATTACAACAACCCTTTCATGTAGTATGTGCCGTCACAGCTGAAGAGATCATACCTTTGGGGAAGACTTCCTTCCTAATTCTTACATTTTTTCCTTGCAAGTGTAAAGGAAAAAATATCTTGGGAAAGATTGTGTGTATTTTCTAGTGTTCACTAAGGACATGTTACCTTCCCAGCATTCAACTCAGGACTTTTGCCTATGTAAACTTTGGATTTATATGCACTTGACAAGGTTGCTATTTTAATCACTATGGGTTTATTACTCAGGACCATCCAAACTCCATGTATTTCAGTAACTCACAACACATAGCATATAAACGGTTTTAATAGATGCAGAATGCTTGCTAATCAAATACTAATTTTGTATCTGTGAGCTGAGCAAAGAGGTAAGTAGTAAAGAGACACTAATGTTGACATGGGAGTGGACTAATACTCCTTTTCCATCTTTAAATGTTACAGTGCGATTTTGTGATTTTTTCGCATGGTTTTAAAATCAATAACAATTATATTAAAGACAATAATGCTCTTCAAAAGCAAACTAAAGAAAAGGGAAGATCTTTACAGTTCTGGTGTGATTGGTTCATATTTTGTAGAAGAGTATCAGCTGGAGAATTTAACCTAATTTTTTAAGACAATACTGTTTGTAAACTTAAGCCATTCCCCTTTGGACCGCAACACCTTGCAGTATCTCAGAAAAATAATAATAATAATGAAAAAAAGCCAGTGTAATTGTTTCTTATAGTTCCTTAGAAGTTTCTTGCATGGTGTGAAAGAAAATAATATATCGTCAGTAGTTTTTCCTGTAGTCACACAGATCCACTTAGATTAATTAGAATCATTTGCCCAAAACAATCCATGGAAGAAACCCATCAACTTTAAAATGAGTTATTAAAAAATGAAGGCCTTTTGGCAAATACAGCTTCTTCTGCCATATTGGCCATTATAATTTTGACACTGTTGTCAGTTAATTCATTTGAAAATTGTAAAATTAACCTGTAAAAGCAGCACTGGAGTAATTGTTGTAACGTAGAAACAATATTGGCAAATGCTGAGATTAGAATAAAATTGTAGCATAGAGATGGAATTTTTCTGGCTGCTACCTATTTTAATTAAAGTAATTATAATTATGTGATTTTAGAACATCAGAACACAGCAACCCTGGAATTAATCTGTAGTGCATAAGGGGTGGCATATTACTTACATCAAAAAGAAAGTGGCATTTGTTTTTCTTTCCTAAATTAAGTGTCTGGATGTGAGACATTGCTACATCAGAAAAATTTAGAGGCAAATTTTAAACAAGTATTTTTTATTTTTTATTTTTATTTCCATTTGCTTACTTTGCTACTCAGTCTTTGTTATTATAGGAACTATCAGTGTTGAGAAGCACAAATGGGAATAATGGAAAAAAAGCATACTGTATTTTATCTTCGATGTTGTTTTTTGGAAAAATTTTTTTCTTTGCATTACTTGACTGCATTCCCCAAAAATTAAACTCAAATGAATTCGCTGCATAGCTTTGAAGCTTTGATTGTATCCTTTTTTTTCTTTCTTTCTCCCTCCCCCCCCACTTCCTCCCTTCCTTCCCTCCCTCCCTCCTTCCCTCCTTCCTTCCTCCCTTCTCTCTCTCTCTCTCTCTCTCTCTCTTTTCCCTGAAGTTTTAAAAATCACTTCTTTGATTAGTTTACTTTTGAGGAATATATTTAATAGTGATCATTCTAGAAGTAGCATGTGATGATACCTAATTATCAGGAATTAAAGGAGAAAAAGTTTTCCACAGTATTCTTCACTGATGAACATTGACAGAACCTAAATTATAGTCTAACAAACTATATGTAGGCAGAGGTTTATCTATGTATTTATTATATAGCAGAAATATGTACTAACTCTGTCATTAGAAGCATTTCATTTGCTGCATATTTTAGACACTTGATGCAGAAGCACATCCATAATTGCACAACATTATCCTCTTACTTCTCCTGAGATCAGGCTAAGTCATTATTTTTAATGCATATGTCAGTCAGTAGCAGAATAATAGAGGATTACGTTTATGGGTTAACCATGCTGTTATACAAAAGAGTGGTTTTGTTTTACTTCAGTCCTCTCCTTTCATGTTTAAACAGACTAGTTCCTATTTCTACTAAAAATACCAGAATAATCAGTGCCCCCTGTCACTCCCACCCAGAGGAGGCCAAGCCTCATTTCTTAGTGTCAGATGAACCTACTACCACACTTTCTGTGAATTCAGCTCCCATAAATTTGAATTTTATCTTCACAGTTAAACTGAGGACACTGTGTAATGTGTAATGTCTTCCCCCCCCCCCACACACACACACTGAAAGGCAAAGGACCTGTAAAGGTTTTCTCCCTTTGGCAAGCACTCTTTTAAAGTGTTTCAGCAATTACTTAATGTACTGAAACCAGCAGCAATGATGCAATATAGAGCTACTGAGCCCAGGA
Organism: Cygnus atratus; assembly: GCF_013377495.2. Taxonomy (NCBI): domain Eukaryota; kingdom Metazoa; phylum Chordata; class Aves; order Anseriformes; family Anatidae; genus Cygnus; species Cygnus atratus. Next base: position 45,064,289 of record NC_066364.1, read on the forward strand.
AATGGTGACCCTATAAAATGTATAACATTAATTTATAAGATCTAAAGATAAGCAAGTCACTCACTTCTCAGATAGGAACCTTTAGGAAATTGAAAATTATTTTGTTGCATAATATAATGTTGGGTCTGCAAATATATCAAAGGTATTTAAATTAAAAGAAATCACATATACTAGTCAATACTAGTAGACAATTAAAAATTTAAAAAAAGAAGTACAGCAGGTATGGTTTAGGGTGACCATTAATATTTGAGTTAAGAGTTGGTATTACTGAATTAAGACACACTGTGATACAGGAGCATATCTTCTGTCTTTTTGGAAAAAAAAATATTGTTCTTTATGAGGGTCTTTAGAGATTCTTTCAGATTTATTCTAATGTGAGCCAAGTGAGGAATGGTGTTATGTCTCATTTATGGTTATGTTTCGCAAAGGATAAGGCACACAGAAATTGTATAATCTTATAGCGCCCTAACTAAATATTAATGTGAAGCTGAAGTTCTGTTATATGATGCACAATAGGGCTATTAAATGACAAAGGAATTTTTAGGCACTTTGAGCAACAATAAAACCTTGAGCCCTGAGTTAAGCCTGAAGCAAGAGCACTTAGAGTAAATGCAGAGACCAAGATGTCCATTCTAGGATCCAAAAAGCTGGAGGTACTCTGAACTGGAAGCAGCCTGAACAAGTAAAGAGGAAATATTTGGAACAAAGCTGTCAGAAAACACCATTCTGCTATAACTTTCTGCTCTTTATGACTCTCTTTACACAGTAAACATATGCTGATAAGACAATTCGGACAAAAAAAAAAAAAGTAATTACCTATACTTAAACCCTCATCAAGTGCATTATTGTTCATGACCAAATTTATAATTTATTGTCCAGGAATCATCAGTGATGTAATTTTAAGTGGAAAATATGCCATAGCAAAACATTTCTAGATTCTTTTTTTTTTTTTAATAGAACTTTCATATTCGTAGGAGAATTTATAGTCCAAACTAAGAGAAAACAGTAGAAGGAGAAAAAAAGTGCACTTTGAAAATAAGTAAACAATTTTTTTCTTGTTTACATCTGTTACATGAGTAAAGAAAAGAGGAACTTGCATATGGACTTTCCCAATTCCCTGGTAAATACCTAGGATGCAATAGGGATTTAATCATTTAGCTAAGTACTTTATCTGTGGGCAGAAGTAGATCTCTACAGAAGAGTTAGAAGAATAAGTAAGTCTATAGCAGTACTTCTCTCAAGTAAACTCTGAAACACAAGTTTGTGGCTCTTGACTTTAAATTTAGATTTACTTTTTTTTTTTTTTTTTTAATCTAATACAGATTAATATTTCTTTGCAAACCTTAAAAGTATCATTGACTGAGGAGGATGTTTCTCACCCAGGACTAAATAGCAGTTTGAAATATGCTACAGGCTTTATAGAACAAATCAGACATGGTTCCTGTCTGGAGAAGCATACAGTCTAATTTTAGACATAGAACAAGTGAACACAACAAATCATGGGGGAGGGTGGGAGCTGAAGAGGGTCACACTAAGGAGATTACATGGTTACTTAGGTTCATTTCATGCATATCTTGATAGTATCACTATTTCATTTGTATATAAGATTTCTAAAGCTTCTGTAAATATTCCAGAAGTAGCTGGAGAGGCAGCAGAAAGACAAGAGGAAGAAATGTGTATGAGATTTAACAGAAGTGAAATGAGTAATAAAGGGAGTCATTCTGTTTAGAAAATAATGATCTATATTTGTGTACAGGCTCTTTTTTTTGCCCCCTTTTTTTTTTTTTGTTTGTTTGTTTGTTTAAGCGACCTTCAGGCAACTAAAGGACATTCAGATTATGATTTTATACTGGGTATCTAAACATTGTTCTACTGAATAGTTCCAGAAAAACTATGCTAGTAAGCATTTAAAACTTACTATTTGAATATTTACTTGGATGGAGCTTGGGAAGGTCCTTCATGCTGTAAGAGGGAAGTGCTGAAACCATTGATCAGAACTCAGGTCTCACCTCCCAAGGGAGTGCTGCCATTATGGGGAAGGAAGCCAATTCTATGTTATGGTGTGTTAACTGGGCAAATGCTCACCTAGTCACTCACTCATCCTCCTCCACAGTAGGGCAAGGGGAGAAAATAGGTGGAAAAAGCTTATGGATTTAGATAAAGACTGGGAGTTTGATTACCTGTTATTGTAGCAGGCTAAAACAAGTTTTAGTGATGAGAAAACAAACAAACAAACAAACCACTAAAACAACATCTTTTCTCCTCCCTTTCCCAAGCTCAACTTCACTACAGATTCCTCTACCCATCCTGTGTAGTGGACGGAGGATGGGCAGCCGTTTATGGTCAGTACACAGCTGTTTCTCTCTTTGCTGCTTCTCCCTCAGGCTTTTCCTCCGCTGGAGTGTGGGCTCTCCCACAGGCTTTAGTCCCTCAGGAAATAAGTCTGCCCCACTCTGGGTTCTCTCTTTCTTCATGGTATTTTTTGCCCTTTCTTAAGCACGCTTTCTCCTAGGTGCCACCACCTTGGCTTCAGGGCCCAGCTGTGCTCTGCAGTGGGGCTGTTGGAGCCAGCTGGAACCAGTTGGGGCCGGCACGGGGCAGCCCTGGTCTCTTCCCACAGAGGAGCCCTCTAGCTGCCCATTTACCCTCTCACCAGCAAACACCAAAAAACTTGCTGTGTATGCCCAATACATATATATATATATTTTAATTTCATACCTTCTTTACCTACCTGTTGCATGTATGTTGGCCAAGGTTCCATGCTAGGGGCTTCCATCCATCCTAGGTTTTCACCTGTGAGAGAGGTGCCCTCCTGAACTTTAGAAACAGTGGATTCAAAACTGCTGAAGCCTAGGGGGGTCTGTAATCCAAAAGTCTCTTAACTGGATGAATGTTTTAGTCATTACGGATGTTTGACAAAGGTTTCCTCTTCCATTAGGCACTGGGCTCAGCAGAAGGATTAGCACTGTGGATCAGAGGCCTGTACTATACCTGAGTCAGGCATCTGCTGAGGAGGCTCAGGCACCTGGTGCTAAATGTTTTATGTTATATGGTTGTGAGCTGAGGAGAGCTACTCTTCAAGATTAGTTTGGAAATCGTGAGGAAAGGATGTGCAAGTTTAGGGTGCTCCTGCAGGCAGAATAAGATACGTTTCCAGAAAAAAAGTGTTTAGGCCAGACACAGGGCCAGGAATCTGAACAGTTCAGAAGGTTTGGGCTGGTAGACTGTAATGCATACACATATATATATTTTTTTGGATGTCCTTTTGCTGTTTTTCTTTGCACTATATACGCTGAAAATCCATCTTGGCTTAGCAAGCTAGAGCATGCAGTTTGCTTCTTCCATTACCTTACTGCCAGTAGCACCAGATATAAAATACAAATATGGAAAAAAGTGAAAAGAGGAAAGACAGAGAGAGAGTGAGCAACCACCTAGAACTGGTGGTGGAGTAGCAGCCAGCCAGTCAGTGAAACTGTTCTGCAATATCTCAGGTTTTGCAGAATCTTTCCAATTCTACCTCACCAAAGACAGGGATATCTAAAGAGGTTCAGGAGTGCATAGACAGTGAGATTAATTTTTGTTTCTTCTACATCACCTCTTCTTGAGATACCTTTGGCTTCAGCCATTCTCCTTTTCCTGCCTCCTTCTGGTCTCATCCTTGCTTTCAAAAAGCGACGGAATTAGTACTACTTACTTTCAGTTTGTATTGCAGAAATTGTTTTTCTTTTGAATTGTTTTGAATCCTCAATCTGATTTTTAAACTCAAGCTAAGAAAGAATATTTTGATTGCCTGGGTATTCGAAGGTCTTTCTAGACATGTAGATAAGAAACCTGTATTAAGTAGTTAGTTTATTTTTTCAATATACTCAGGGGAAACCCCTGTTTGGGTAAGTAATAATCATGCTTTCTGGTAAAGTAGTAAGAATATTATTTAAGAAGCTTGTTTTAGGCTGTTCAGAAGAAAAATGCAAATAAAAGCTATAGTAAGTAAAATAACTCATTATACCCAATTGTGTATTTCTGTCTAGATATAGGAATAAAAAGGAGTGCAAGTGAAGACTTAATGATTTTCAAGTAAGTTAAGAGCACTAAGGAGCAAGTCACAGAAAGTGGAAGATCAAATTGAATGTGTCAGTCTACTCATGTCAATAAAAAAATGGCAAAATCTTTTCAAACGCAACAAATAGTGCTTCCCTGAGTTGTGCTTCCAATACATCAGTCAGGACGGGTTATGACTGTTTGTATAAAACCAATGTTAAACAACCTGTATTGACTCTCTGACCTTAGCAGAATTTACAACAGCTGAGTGGTACTAGATGCTAAATGTTCCCAAGGAACACCCTGTTGCCATGGAATTGTCAGAGCACCACATGCATCATGCTAATCATGCTATCATCTTGCTAATATTCCTAACTTTATGAAGGCTGCTCTAGAAATCAGCTAGACTCAGATTTCCTTTTTATTCAGGAATCTTCAGTGAGGAAGTCTTCTCTTTCTTCCTTCAGTTTTGTTTGTTAACTGGGCCTAACTTGCAGGCAAACTGTAGAAAACTTCCAAGTTGGTCCTACACACCCCCAGCCTTTTTTCCCTTGTCCTTTTTATTTTTTCACTGTTGTCATGTTATGAATAGCATTGCCTTCCATGCTTACCTCTGATAATAATGCGTCCCTTACTTCTGTATTTCTGGGTAATGTTGTGCAGTTCAGATCAACCTCACTTTGTGTTTTCCTAAACTATTAATCTAATATTTCTAGCTCTGATTCCTTTGCCCTCCTTCATAGTGTGAATAATATCTTCCAAAGTAGTAACCTCTGTGTTTTAATTAGTGTTGCTTATACATTCTTCTAGATTAATATAAACATTCATTAAAATAGGCTTAAAAATAACCATGGAGCAACTCTTTGGACATCTCCCCTATTACCTTACTTGAGATATCTAAGAACTTTACGTTACTTGAGATATCTAACAACTATTTAGTCCAAGACACACTTTTTTTAATTTTTTTATTTAAATAAAAACATCAATATATATAGAAGTCAGGATACTTTGACTGTCAGCAAGGTCAATGCTAAAGTTCACATACAGTACAAGATAGTAATTTTAAATAAGTTTTCTTTAGAGTCTTGACTATCATTAAGCATTGTATACATATTCTTTTATTGACTGCACTAATGGACGAATTAATGTTTTGAAAGCTCAAGAGTATTTAGGGACTGAAATCAGTATATTTAATAAATTAAGTAATAAGGATTTAACTGGTGCTGCAAAAATAAGGTTGTATATACATCTTTACCTCGATTTCCAACATACTTAACAACATCTTTAAGTACAGTTATAATATACCATTTGTTTAATGCAGAACAATATTCTAGTTGAGTAGAGTTATAGTAAAGCATCCATATCACATTCTGGCTGTTCAGTAAAGAATTTTAGAATATTATACTAATAACTTATCTGACTGTCCATTCTGATGAAGTTAGATCTAAATCAAGCTACTAGGTGTAGTTCTGCACAGAGGTCCTGAAAAATGTTATCTGGAAGAATCATTCTTCCTCTTTGCTCTAGTGAATGGGTGAATGTGTAATTTGCTACAGCTAAGGGTATCTCATGTGAATGCCCTGATATTTTGTTGTGTTCAGCAATATCCAGTATTGAATCAGTATGCTCAGCAGTCCTTGAAGAAGACTGGTTAAGATTCTTCTCATTTCTCAAACTGGGCTCATTAGATGAGCACAAGCCTTACAACTTGTGAAATCTTTGTGCTAAGTGTTCTTCAGTGAAAGCTGTTGTCTGCCCAGTTCTTGTTCTGAATCTGCAAAAGAGGTGCCTATGTGTATATAAGTGCGTAATCATCTTTCTTAGTCCTTATACAAAAATGTAAGAGAATGAAGGAAAAGTATCTGGGTTAATTTGACAGGTCTGAAATAATGATGGAACAGTATAGTATGCACACTGTAGTTGTGTGCTATCTGTCTGTGGCATATATTGCTGAGCTGTGCAGGGTATGCTGGTTTATATATAGTACTGTAGCTAATATTTTTGTAGCACCCTTTTCTCCTGATTGATTTAGATGTTCTTTCTTCAGAAATGTGGTATCCGTGTTGTCTGATTGTAATATGGCCAAAATAAAAATGCAATTTAAATAAATTAAACACAGTTACCAATAAGTAATCTTACTAGTCCTTTAAGTCATACTTGCATTGTTCTTTACAACCAATATTGCCTTCACTTCCCCTGCCTAAAATGACTCATTATTCCACAAGTAAAAGGAAGTATTCTGACTGCATCAGACCAAGAATTCAATGTGCCCTGTTTGATTTTTGTCTTTTAATTTCAAAATATGTTATAGAATACAGGTTTATCTTCGTCTTTCTGTAGTCATTAGGTGAATCCTGTTTGGGACAGAATGGAAGATAGTACTGTGTCTGAAGGAAAGATGAAAAACTGTAAGGCAGTATGTATTTTTAAGCAAGAATTACATTCCAGGGATTATAATAATGGCTGATAACTATGAGATATTTTTACATTTTTAGTTAAATATTCAGTCTCAACCTGTGATTTAAAGATCCCATTTGTTTTGCTTTGGTGATTCCCATTTAAAAAAAAAAAAAAAAGAAAGAAAGAAAAAGAAACAAAAAAGTCTGCACCTCTGCCTCCCCTAAAAAAAAAAAAAAAAAAAGAGAGAGAGAGAGAGACTGTTTTGGTTTCTTACCGTAAGTTCTCAGTAACAAGCTGGATGTGCTTTTATGACAGTACATACCTATTTTGGAAATACCTGAGGATAAAACAGAAAACTAAAGTGGTATGTAAATACTAGTAATGGTATGTAAATAGTATGTTCTCAATGGTTATAAATTAAATTCTGTTTAATACTGCTAGACAGAAACATGTTGGTATGATGAAGAAACAATTGCAAGTGTTATTCCACTAATCCATCCTGCAGCTTCTATGTTTTCTTTTGTAATAAGTTGTATTGCTCTCTAGAAAACAGAGCTTAAATGAAAAATATCTTTTAACTCCTGATATTAAAGTCTTTACTAAACATGTCAATTATTTTCCTTTTAAAACAAAATACGATCAGAGAGAAAACAATACTTTTTTGAATTGTGAGCTGCTTAAATTGGTGGAAAGTACACTTTTATACACACATTCGCAGCAGCTTTAAATTGAGTCAATTTGTATAGAATGTGCTAGACCACATCTTTTATGAAAGTACCTGAAAGCAGCAGTGTGTGACGTAATGTAGTGTACCGAGTATAGTTCTTGGGCACAAAACTCTTTATCTACAGTCTCATTTAAGGTCGTCTATACTGAGCCCCATGTCTGTTTATAAGATTTTATCTTACTTTACAGACTAAAACTGTAGGAACTGCTCTAGTTTATCAGGAATTAGTTATTTGTCTCTTCCTAAGCTTGTCTGAAACTATGGACACTGAAGGAGAGGAACGAGTGCTTGTGCATCAAGTTTTAAGGAAAAGAATCATATAAAGTTACGGCAAGAGAACTTCCTGTACCCAGAGCGTACAAAAATGAGCACTTAAATTAAAAATGGAAGCTGAGAGGCTAGCAGTAGGGTACAGTAGCTGCCAGGTCCAAACAGACATAAGACGGACTCCCATTGAGTTTGAAAGGAAGCATTTTCAGTGTAGACAAATGGAAAGTTTATGCCTGAGGAGAGACCTCTTTGTTGATGCTGTCAATATAGATCTTGCTTTATAGGACTAGCAGAGTTTTGTATTGAACTGAACTTTCCAGAATTTTGTAGGCTACAATCATGAGATATTTTGTACTTCCTGCCCTGCATAACATCTTCTAAAGGACACTGGGAAGCGGTTTTCCTAAAGTTAGTCTCCTTTATGTGCAGTGCACATAAAGAGCACTGAGGGGGTTCCACAACCTGATAGCATAGTAAAAAGTAAAGTCTTCATTTGTACCTTTCATTCAGGACCCGTAACTATGTAGCTATGCCAACCATAATGTGGTAAGCCCCTTCATCAAATGATGTTTATGACAGGTTATGTTCTTTCCATTTACTCAGAGGCTGATAAATTGATAAATTCAGTATCTGATTATGTAATTATCTGTGCAGGTTTTTCAAAAACAAAACCAAAACCAACCAAACAAACAAAAAACCACAAAAGATACTTTATTTTTAAAAATATTTGCTATTATTATTATTTAACAGGCCTGTGATAACTAGGTTTCAATAGGCCAAAAATGCTTAAATACAGTGTCTAAATAAATTATGATCTGTTTCAGAATCGTAAATGAAATGATGTGATTTTGAAGTAGCTCTTGAGCATTTTAATTTTAATGTCTAATATCATGGAATATCCCTAAAGTAGTATAATATTTGACACAAATTTTCTCTTTCCCAGGGACTGCTTAGATTGCTTTGAAACATTACTTGTAATAGGCAACAGTTTTAGATCAGTTCTAACATTTTAATGAATAGAAGCAAAGAGAAAAATTGTAGCACAGGTTTGTCGAATTCATGTAAAGTCTCTCTCTCTTTTTTTTTTTTTTCTCCAAGTATTTCACAAGAAACACCTGAAAATGTTAGAGTTATGTAAAGAGACTCTATCTGAAATTTTAGGATAAATGCCAATAGAGACCAGTAAATGAGAAGAGTGTCTGTTAAGAGCTATAGGGGAGATCAATCTTCAAAATTGCATCAGCTCATTTGACTACTGAAGTTTCCTTTTTTTTTAATGCTTTTGTGCTTGATTGATCTAAAGTGTTTTACGTTTACATTAGTAGGAGTGTAGTCAGTTAATCAAGGAAAGTGATTATTTCTATAATGCCTTAGATCACATGTAAATTCTGTGACCAGTTCTGGGCCCCATAATGCATGAAAAAGCTTGAACAAGGGTCACCAAGCTGATCAGGGTCTGGAGCAGAAGACCTGTGGCTGGAAGAGCAGGATGTACTTTTATTAGAGAGAAGGAGTTGTCCTAGTTAGTTGTCCTAGTTACCTTCTAGTAAGGGGAATTGATTAAAAAAAAAAAAAAAAGGCATTAGGCTCTTTCCAAAGCTGCATAGCGTTTTGTACTTTGAAATGAGGGAATTTCCGACATGACAGAAGGGAAAAACAAAAAAAACACCTAAGTAGGATAATTAAGCTCAGGAATAGGCTGGCCAGAGAAGTTGTGGAAATTTTATCTTTGGTGGTTGCTGAGACCTCACTGGTAAACCTCCTATTGTGAAGTTAGTGGTTGACATTGCCTTGAGCAGGATGCTGAATTATCAAAACTTCTGAGTGAACTTAAATTTATTCTATAATATAATTTATGAATATTTATTCCAGTACGTTCAACAGCATAAAACTTGTACACATGTGCAGTACATATAAAAATAATAAATAGATCAGTAATTTAAGATTCTTACTTCAAAAATTCTCACATCAGACATGAAAATAAAATGGGACAACATTTATCCATAAGAGGCCAGTCTTATTTCCCTCCTTTTTTTAATTTTTTTTTTTTATTATTTTTTTCTTCCTTATATGTTGTGGACTGAAGAATAAAAAGTAGAGAATTCTAAGACAGTGTCTCAGGCCTGAAATTAGTCTATATTCTTTTTAACTAAAACGAACTTGTGTCAGGATGTTTCTTTTTCTTTTCAAATATGGATTTATTTTTTTTTTCTAAACAATATTGAAATAATTAAACAAGATAACAGAATGATAAAGTTATCAATTTATGTTTCTGATTGTCCAGTAAAATTGCAACTACTAAGACTAACATTTGCAGATTTACATTTACTTTAAATCCCTAAAATATGGAAAGTCTTTATCTAGCAAATATTGTCCTGATAAGAGCAATATATTTTCCAATTTCATCTTCAAATATTTTTCAGTAAAAGATTATAAAAATGTGCTTGTTTCACTGAGTGCATGGTTTCCATGCTTTGTTGGATTGATGACAAATTATGTGAAAGATATTTATCTCTTCAATGAGATGGTAAACTTCCAATATAGTTTTACTACAAAGCAAAAGAAGAATTTAGGTCACAATGGTTAATTAGAACCTAAGCAACTTTTTTGAAGAGCATGTCGGTGTTACTTAGGAGAACAAAATGAAACATTTCTTTGTCAAGTACAAAATTTTTAAGATGAGAGGTGTTTTAACATTACATTCAAAGCATAAAAGTGGAATGTTTGATTGTCTGAATTTTAACGTTTGAAATATTATTGTGAAGATAATTGCATTATCTGAAGTGACAGACGCATTATTCAGAGAGCTTTGATTACATGACAGATTTTTAAAAAGTTCTTTCACCAAGGATACATATACATACGTTTCCAAAAGAGTGGCTTTA